>NC_069509.1:111492202-111677202 GCF_027579735.1 Bombina bombina | reverse complement strand
GGACTTTCTTAGAAGATAATACATATACATACAAAATAAAACAATATATATATATATACACAATAATCTACCCATTGTAAAACTAGTAGGATAATGTGTTTTAATAGCCAAATACGAATACAATTGTATTAATAAATACACCAAGTATCTGTTACAAAGAGACCTTAATATCTATGTCATATTTAATATAATTGATGGATCCAAAATGTTTATCACTGTCTTAATGCCAATAATTTGTTTGGATAACTATGTAATGGTACCCAGTCAATTATTTTGACCTTCAGACTATCAAGAGAAACAATGTGGGCAATTTTTAAATGTTCCAGCACACTCTGTTTCTGGAACTTGTTCTTAATCTTGCACACACGTTCCCCCAGCTTGGTACACATTCTTTTTTTGGTACAGTCAATTTAAATGAGATTACAACTATATGTCAGCATATACACCACATGAGTACTGCTGTAGGTGTATCTATTTTTGTTATACTTCTATATAGACACATACATGCACTTTTCATGCACTCACTCCATTTAGCCGTAGCTCATTCAGTGCCTGGATGACTCCTTAAACCACATGTACAAAGTATTCCAAGAAAGGGCACTCACAGGGCTTGACAGTAGAAAAAATCTTTTCATACAATTCATCATTCATAATGTGTTAGTCAACGTTTCGGCTATACATCTAGCCTTTTTCAAGACAATTTGTATTGGTTAACGTAGCAACTCAGTGTTTCCAAATGCCGGTCCGTGACATACTATACAAATACGAAATGTTGAACAACACATTATGATGAATTGTATAAAATAAAGATTTTTTCTACTGTCAAGCCCTGTTTGTGCCCTTTCTTGGAAAAATAAAATAATATATATATATATATATATATATATATATATAATATATAATATATATATATATATATATATATATATATATATATATATATATATATCAATCAAAATAACAAGAGTATTTCATTGAGCAATGATGCTTTATTGCACTAACTATACATTTCTAAGATGACAAGCTTTCAGAAGAACGTCTTCCTTTTTCAAGCCTGAAGCAATACTGACCAATTTGATAGAATTTACAGATTATAAAAAGACAGAAAGTGTTACAGAGGTCTGAATGCAGGGGGAGGAGGGGGTGTCGTAAAAAATCATGATGGGGGTTTAGGAGACAGAGGCAGACAGTGTCAGTAAAGGATAACAGACAGGGGAAATATATGGTTATACACAAAGCATATACTGACATAAAGTTATATATCAACGTATATACATACATACACACACCTTACACACACAGAGATATAGATATACATTTAATATACATTAACCCCTTAACGACCAAGGACGTGCAGGGTACGTCCTCAAAAAAAAGGCAGTTAATGCCTGAGGACGTACCCTGCACGTCCTCGGTGTGGAAAGCAGCTGGAAGCGATCCTGCTCGCTTCCAGCTGCTTTCCGGTTATTGCAGTGATGCCTCGATATGGAGGCATCCTGCAATAACCCTGCATGGCCATCCGATGCAGAGAGAGCCACTCTGTGGCCCTCTCTGCACCGGACATCGATGGCCGGTATCGTTGGTGGGTGGGAGCTGACTTGGGAGGCGGGTGGGCGGCCATCGATGGGCCGTGTAAGGTGGAGGGGGGCGGGATCGGGGGCGTAGCTGCCGGGGGCGCGCACGGGCGCGCGCGCGTGCACATAGGGCGGCGGGCGGGCGCGTGCACGGGGCGGGAGCGGGTGGGAACCGCTATACTACAGAAAATAAATGTAAGTATGTGGGGGAAAAGGGCAAAATTAAAAAAAAATAAACACCAGTCAAAGGGATCTTGGAGGGGTGGGGGGTTGGTATTGGGTGGGGGGGGGAGCTACACTACAAAAAAAGGGATTTTTTCTTAAAAAAAGCACATTTTTTTCTAAACTGGGTACTGGCAGACAGCTGCCAGTACCCAAGATGGCGCCCATTAAGGCAGAGGGGGAGGGTTAGAGAGCTGTTTGGTGGGGGATCTGTGAGGTTGGGGGCTAAGGGGGGATCCTACACAGCAGCATATGTAAATATGCTAAAAAAAAACTCAAAAAAGCCCAAATATACCTTTTATTTTAGTACTGGCAGAGTTTCTGCCAGTACTTAAGATGGCGGGGACAATTGTGGGGTGGGGGAGGGAAGAGAGCTATTTGGGAGGCATCAGGGGGTCTGATGTTTCAGGTGGGAGGCTGAGCTCTACACTAAAGCTAAAATTAACCCTGCAAGTTCCCTACAAGCTACATAATTAACCCCTTCACTGCTAGCCATAATACACACTTGATGCGCAGCAGCATTTAGCGGCCTTCTAATTACCAAAAAGCATCGCCAAAGCCATATATGTCTGCTATTTCTGAACAAAGGGGATCCCAGAGAAGCATTTACAACCATTTGTGCCATAATTGCACAAGCTGTTTGTAAATAATTTCAGTGAGAAACCTAAAGTTTGTAAAAAAGTTTGTGAAAAAGGGAACGTTTTTTTTAAATTGATCGCATTTGGCGGTGAAATGGTGGCATGAAATATACCAAAATGGGCCTAGATCAATACTTTGGGTTGTCTACTACACTACACTAAAGCTAAATTTAACCCTACAAGCTCCCTACAAGCTCCCTAATTAACCCCTGCACTGCTGGGCATAATACACGTGTGGTGCGCAGCGGCATTTAGCGGCCTTCTAATTACCAAAAAGCAATGCCAAAGCCATATATGTCTGCTATTTCTGAACAAAGGGGATCCCAGAGAAGCATTTACAACCATTTGTGCCATAATTGCATAAGCTGTTTGTAAATGATTTCAGTGAGAAACCTAAAATTGTGAAAAAGTTAACGTTTTTTTTTATTTGATTGCATTTGGCGGTGAAATGGTGGCATGAAATATACCAAAATGGGCCTAGATCAATAGTTGGGGTTGTCTACTACACTACACTAAAGCTAAAATTACCCCAAAATGCTCCCTACATGCTCCCTAATTAACCCCTTCACTGCTGGGCATAATACACGTGTGGTGCGCAGTGGCATTTAGCGGCCTTCTAATTACCAAAAAGCAACGCCAAAGCCATATATGTCTGCTATTTCTGAACAAAGGGGATCGCAGAGAAGAATTTACAACCATTTATGCCATAATTGCACAAGCGGTTTGTAAATAATTTCAGTGAGAAACCAAAAGTTTGTGAAAAAATTTGTGAAAAAGTGAACGATTTTTTGTATTTGATCGCATTTGGCGGTAAAATGGTGGCATGAAATATACCAAAATGGGCCTAGATCAATACTTTGGGTTGTCTACTAAAAAAAAATATATACATGTCAATGGATATTCAGAGATTCCTGAAAGATATCAGTGTTCTAATGTAACTAGCGCTAATTTTGAAAAAAAATGGTTTTTAAATAGCAAAGTGCTATTTGTATTTATGGCCCTATAACTTACAAAAAAAGCAAAGAACATGTAAACATTGGGTATTTCTAAACTCAGGACAAAATTTAGAAACTATTTAGCATGGGTGTTTTTTGGTGGTTGTAGATGTATAACAGATTTTGGGGGTCAAAGTTAGAAAAAGTGTGTTTTTTTCGATTTTTTCCTCATATTTTATAAATTTTTTTATAGTAAATTATAAGATATGATGAAAATAATGGTATCTTTAGAAAGTCCATTTAATGGCGAGAAAAACGATATATAATATGTGTGGGTACAGTAAATGAGTAAGAGGAAAATTACAGCTAAACATAAACACTGCAAAAATGTAAAAATAGCCTTGGTCCCAAACGGACAGAAAATGGAAAAGTGCTGTGGTCATTAAGGGGTTAAAATAAATTTAACCCCTTAGTGACCAGAGCACTTTTCCATTTTCTGTCCGTTTGGGACCAAGGCTATTTTTACATTTTTGCAGTGTTTGTGTTTAGCTGTAATTTTCTTCTTACTCATTTACTGTACCCACACATATTATATACCGTTTTTCTCGCCATTAAATGGACTTTCTAAAGATACCATTATTTTCATCATATCTTATAATTTACTATAAAAAAAATTATAAAATATGAGGAAAAAATGGAAAAAAACACACTTTTTCTAACTTTGACCCCCAAAATCTGTTACATATCTAAAACCACCAAAAAACACCCATGCTAAATAGTTTCTAAATTTTGTCCTGAGTTTAGAAATACCCAATGTTTACATGTTCTTTGCTTTTTTTGCAAGTTATAGGGCCATAAATACAAGTAGCACTTTGCTATTTCCAAACCATTTTTTTCCAAAATTAGCGCTAGTTACATTAGAACACTGATATCTTTCAGGAATCCCTGAATATCCCTTGACATGTATATATTTTTTTTTAGTAGACATCCCAAAGTATTGATCTAGGCCAATTTTGGTATATTTCATACCACCATTTCACCGCCAAATGCGATCAAATACAAAAAATTGTTCACTTTTTCACGAATTTTTTCACAAACTTTAGGTTTCTTACTGAAATCATTTACAAACAGCTTGTGCAATTATGGCATAAATGGTTGTAAATTCTTCTCTGGGATCCCCTTTGTTCAGAAATAGCACACATATATGGCTTTGGCGTTGCTTTTTGGTAATTAGAAGGCCGCTAAATGCCACTGCGCACCACAAGTGTATCATGCCCAGCAGTTAAGGGGTTAATTAGGGAGCTTTTAGGGAGCTTGTAGGGTTAATTTTAGCTTTAGTGTAGTGTAGTAGACAACCCCAAGTATTGATCTAGGCACATTTTGGTATATTTCATGCCACCATTTCACCGCCAAATGCGATCAAATTAAAAAAAACGTAAAATTTTTCACAATTTTAGGTTTCTCACTGAAATCATTTACAAACAGCTTGTGCAATTATGGCACAAATGGTTGTAAATGCTTGTCTGGGATCCCCTTTGTTCAGAAATAGCAGACATATATGACTTTGGCGTTGCTTTCTGGTAATTAGAAGGCCACTAAATCCTGTTGCGCCTCACACGTGTATTATGGCTAGCAGTGAAAGGGTTAATTAGGGAGTTTGTAGTGAGCTTGCAGGGTTAATTTTAGCTTTAGTGTAGAGATCAGCCTCCCATCTGACACATCCCACCCCCTGATCCCTCCCAAACAGCTCCCTTCCCTCCCCCACCCCACAATTGTCCCCGCCATCTTAAGTACTGGCAGAAAGTCTGCCAGTACTAAAATAAAAGAGTTTTTAAAAAAAAATGAATTTTTTTTTTAGCATATTTACATATGCTACTGTGTAGGATCCCCCCCTTAGCCCCCAACCTCCCTGATCCCCCCCAAAACCGCTCTCTAACCCTCCCCTCTGCCTTATTGGGGGCCATCTTGGGTACTGGCAGCTGTCTGCCAGTACCCAGTTTACAATAAAAAGTGCTTTTTTTTGTTTTTTTTTTGTTTTTTTCTGTAGTGTAGCTTCCCCCAACCCCCCACCCCCCACAAACAAACCCCCACCACCTTGCTCATTGTATATATTTTATTTTGATTATATTTTTTATTTCCCCATTTTCTGCAGTGTAGCGGTTCCCACCCGCTCCCTCCCCGTGCACGCGCGCGCGCCCGTGCGCGCCCCCAGCCACCCCCGCCCACGATCCCGCCCCCCTTCAGATCCACATGGCCATCGATGGCCGCCACCCGCCTCCCGGTCCGGCTCCCACCCACCAACGCCGGTAGCCACCGATCTCCGGTGCAGAGAGGGCCACAGAGTGGCTCTCTCTGCACCGGATGGCTTACAAACGTTATTGCAGGATGCCTCCATATCGAGGCATCACTGCAATAACCGGAAAGCAGCTGGAAGCGAGCAGGATCGCTTCCAGCTGCTTTCCACACTGAGGACGTGCAGGGTACGTTCTCAGGCATTAACTGCCTTTTTTCTGAGGACGTACCCTGCACGTCCTCAGTCGTTAAGGGGTTAAAGGGACACTGAACCCACATTTTTTTCTTTCATGATTCAGATAGAGCATGCAATTTTAAGCAACTTTCTAATTTACTCCTATTATCAATTTTTCTTCATTCTCTTGCTATCTTTATTTGAAAAAGAAGGCATCTAAGCTAAGGAGCCAGCCAATTTTTGGTTCAGACCACTGGACAGCACTTGTTTATTGGTGGGTGAATTTATCCACCAATCAGCAAGAACAACCCAGGTTGTTCACCAAAAATGGGCCGGCATCTAAACTTACATTCTTGCTTTTCAAATAAAGATACCAAGAGAATGAAGAAAATTTGATAATAGGAGTAAATTAAAAAGTTGCTTAAAAAGGGACACCGAAACAAATTTTTTTCTTTCGTGATTCAGATAGAGCATGCAATTTTAAGCAACTTCTAATTTACTCCTGTTATCAAATTTTCTTGATTGGCCGCAAACTGCAGGGGGCGTCATTGCACCAACAGTTCACAAGAACTGTTGGTGCAATGATAAATGCAGACAGCGTATCGGATCATGTCCGCTCGCACCATAGTAAATAGGCCCCTTTATCTCAATCTTATATACATCCTGCAGATCCTCAAAACAGTGAAATGCCACCTTGTCAATTTCAAAATGTCTAATTGAAAGCTCCAATTCGACTACAGCTCAGTGATCTTCAATCAAGGTATGCTCCTGGTGATAGGAGGGGGGAGAGGGATTGCATATGTACCGGTCATGGCTAAAATTTAATTTCGCTTGTAAAAAGACTATATTTGCAGATTGCCTATATTCTCTTGCTATTGTTGTCACAAATAATAAATAACATAATTAGCCTAAGAGTGTCAGGATTACAAGGAGTATATCATTTTACAAAGATGCCATATATCATCTCATAATATGACTAGATGCCCATACCAGATATCCCCAATAAAATCCCCAATTTTGCTCCATACTCTTAATAAAAACACAGTCTACTAAGAAATTCTCCATTGTCTACATAATCCCAGCACAGTTATATCTAGGACACATTTTATTTAATAAACTCCCATGGTTAATATTCTTACAGACAAACTGTTCGCTATAAAAAGCTAGCCACTTTGTATCTCTAACTCAAAGCGTTGTTTTGGGATTATTTAAATTACATAAAGCCTCTGGAAGTTTTGGAAGAACAAAACTCCTTTACAAAAGGAACTCATACGTTAAAATATAATCAGGCATTTTTTTTTTACTGGGGATTGTTTTCAGTTCAGCTCCTTCTAACCACAGCCTAAGCTTTGGAAAAACACATTTGCCAAAAGGAAGCACCCACATTTGACCAGACCATTTCAAAAGATGCATAAAATTAAAAGACGAAAAAAAATTAGGGACAAAAACAGCTCTGGGTTTACCATACCTAAACCTCCTTTTTCCCCTGGATAAGCAAGTTACATTCATTTTAAGTATTTGAGAGAATTTCCCTAAAGAAGCTGAAAAAACGCACTATACAGTGATGCAACCATATTCTCAGGAGGAGGAAAATCAAATAAAAATCAGAAGCGAAAAAGGTCTTAATAATTTACACTTTTTTTCGGAAGACATTTTCAGTGACTTCTGTCTGTTAAAGGGACACTGAACCCAAATTTTTTCTTTTGTAATTCAGAAAGAGCATGCAATTTTAAGCAACTTTCTAATTTACTCCTATTATCAATGTTTCTTCGTTCTCTTGCTATCATTATTTGAAAAAAAAGGCATCTAAGCTTTTTTTTGGTTTCAGGACTCTGGACAGCACTTTTTTATTGGTGGATGAATTTATCCACCAATCAGCAAGGACAACCTAGGTTGTTCACCAAAAATGGGCCGGCATCTAAACTTACATTCTTGCATTTCAAATAAAGATACCAAGAGAATGAAGAAAATTTGATAATAGGAGTAAATTAGAAAGTTGCTTAAAATTTCATTCTCAATCTGAATCACAAAAGAAAAATTTTGGGTACAGTGTCCCTTTAACTTTCTTGAGCGGAACCTGTACCTTTAAAGGTAATACCAAATATATTTAAGCTTTTTCCTCAGTGATATCAGAAGGTGAATATAGAACCTATCCAAAGCATTTTTACATTTATTTATGTTCAAAAGAGTTTCAAACATTTACATTCAGATAAAACAAACAGTAACGTCATCAGCATAAACAATATACTTTACACAAGCAATTTGCCTTATTGCCTCCACATGTGCTAAATTATGGTCATCTTGAATTTAACACAAAAAAGGGTCAAATTAAAAATTATATAATAATGGACTCAAAGGACACCCCTGACTGCTTTAATCTTCAAAGGTTTCCTAAGCCATCCATTTTCCAGTGGCACATCTGTAGCCTTGGAATAAATTAGCTGCAACCAAGAAATACATTTCAAAGCCATACTATATTTCTCTAAAACAGAGTTAAAGGGACTCTGAACCCAATTTTTTTCTTTCATGATTCAGATAGAGTATGCAATTTTAAGCAACTTTCTAATTTACTCATATCAATTTTTCTTAGTTCTCTTGCTATCTTTATTTTAAAAGCAGGAATGTAAAGGCTGTGACACACTGCAAGCGATGCAGCGCAAGGCGAAGCCGCTGCTTCGTGTCACATCGATTCTGAAGTTCAGATATTTCATCTACGAGTGCTCAGCTACGCGACTTGATGCAGCAGAGTGCTCAGAGATTAAAAGGCAGGACACACTGAGCGCGCACAGCCACATCGAAAAGCTGCGCGCCGCTTCTCTTGCAGTGTGTCACAGCCTTAAATCTTAGCAGCCAGCCCATTTTAGGTTCAGCACCATGGATAGTGCTTGCTTATTGGAGGCTTACATTTACCCACCAATAAGCAAGCATAACCCAGGTTCTCAACCAAAAATGAGCCAGCTCCTATGCATCACATTCCTGCTTTTTAAATAAAGATAGCAAGAGAACGAAGAACAATTGATAATAGGAGTAAATAAGAAAGTTGCTTAAAATCGCATGCTCTATCTGAATCATGAAAAAATTTGGGTTTAGTGTCCCTTTAAGATCATTATGGTTAACTATCAAATGTTTTTCCGTGGTCAAGAATTAAAACGTATCCAGTAAAATCTCTATATTTTCTGCACTATGAAACATCTTTCTGATACCAGCAAGTGCATTCGCAATATTCCTACCAGAAATATCACAATATTATTGGGAACTAATTAGCTTCTCCATTACCCTCCCAAGTCTTTTACACAAAATGGATGAAAACATTTTATAATCAACATTAAGGAGAGCTATGGGACGCCAATTCCTAATATCAGTGCATTCTCCTTTCTTATAAAGCAAAGACAAAAGCGACTGTAAAGAACAAAAGGCATCTCCCCTCTAGAGCTTCATTATAAACTTTAGTAAGAACTCGCTTTTTAATAATACTCTGTATTTTAGTCATCAGAACCTGGGGATTTATTGTAATTTAGAGAAGAAATAGCCAAGACTACTTCAGACTGGTCAATGGGGGCAGCAAGCAAATCCTGTTCCTCTGGCTCCAACTCAGGTACAGTGACTACTTCAAGAGATTTGTCAATGCAAGACTGAGCTTGGTCAATTTTAGCAAATAGACCCCCATAATATTCAGATATAAACTTAAAGGGACAGTCAGGTTAAAAAAAAAAACTTGCATGATTCAAATAGGGCATGTAATTTTAAACAACTTCCCAATTTACTTTTATCACCAACTTTGCTTTGTTCTCTTGGTATTCTTAGTTGAAAGCTAAACCTAGGAGGTTAATATGCTAATTTCTTAGACCTTGAAAACTGCCTCTAATCTGAATGCATTTTGACCACTAGAGGGCATTAGTTCATGTGTTTCATATAGATAAAATTGAGCTCATGCACGTGAAGTGATCTAGGAGTGAGCACTGATTGGCTAAAATGCAAGTCTGTCAAAAGAACTGAAATAAGGGGGCAGTCAGCAAAAGCTTAGATACAAGGTCATTACAGAGGTAAAACGTATATTATTATAAATGTGTTGGTTATCTAAAACTGGGCAATGGGTAATAAAGGGATTATCTTTCTTTTTAAACAACAAAAATTCTGGTGTTGACTGTCCCTTTAAGTATTTTGGTTGTATCCATAAACACCTATTCATTATCATATAACTCAAAAATGACTCTCCTTTCTCGTCTTTCTTTACAGCACTCAAATGGATCAGGACTGAAATTTCCTACAGAACAGTAATTCTGCTTAGACTTTAAAGAGCTTAAACAACAATATCCTAGTTCCCTCAGCTAAGCTTTGTCTTTAGTAAATAACTGCTGGTAAACATTCCTATTTTCTTGCACTTCTGAAAAAAGGTTTCTGTAATTAATTCCTACATGACAGATAATGAATATATTTGGCACTACAAACTCTTGGCATTCTTTTGATAAAAGGAACAAGTTGAGGACTTTAAGGTGTTCCCACCAGCCTACCCAGCCATTATACAACATACAGTTGTTTCTTGATCTGCAATCAGAGAAATACATTTTACCCATATGGGAGATTTTGTTTTTATCCCTAAGTGAAATTACTGAAAAGTGCCTATTTTTGCAATTTGAGAGACATTTGGGGCCCAATATTTTTAAAATTCCACAGTAAAAAGTCCCCATAATTTGTGATATCGTAGAGGGATCATTGTGTGAGATAGCTCTGGTGAATATTTAGTGGCACAATGGGAGATTTTGTTTTTATTCCCAAGTGAAATTGCTGGCAAGTGCCTATTTTTGCAATCAGATGGATATTTGGGGCCCGTTATTTTTAAAATTCCACTTTGTGACATTGTAGAGGAATCATTGTGTGAGATAGCTGTGGGCAATATTAAGTGGCACAATGGGAGATTTTGTTTTTATTCCTAAGTGAAATTACCGGCAAGTGCCTATTTTTCAATTAGATGGATATTTGGGGCCCGCTATTTTTAAAATGACACAGTAAAAAGTCCCCATACTTTGTGATATCATAGAGGGGTCATTGTGTGAGATAGCTCTGGTGAAAATTTAGTGGCACAATGGGAGATTTTGGTTTTATCCCCAAGTGAATTTGTTTGAATGTGCCCATTTTTGCAATTTGAGGGACATTTGGGGCCCAATATTTTTAAAATTCCACAGTAAAAAATCTCCATACCTTGTGATATCGTAGAGGGGTCATTGTGTGAGATAACTGCAGTGAACATTTAGTGGCACAATGGGGAATTTTGTTTTTAATGCTTCGAGAAATGCTGGAAAATTTCTATTTTTTTTAAATTTGAGTGACATTTATAACAAAAATGCTTGTTGTATTCATTAAAACATTTCTTATTAGCATATATGTATGGTACAGCCTTTAATAGTCTTAAGAAAGTGCTAACAAATAAGTTTCTGATAGCTTGACTTCTGTTTTATAACTGTCTGATAGCTCCAAAACAGTGTCTGATAGCCTGACTTGGATTTTTCAACTGTCTGATAGCTTGACTCCAGTTATTTCATTCTCCATTAATTTAGAATTTAATTTCCAACAGCCACTATTTATAGACTCTTTAAGATAAAGAGTAACACCCACTATAGCATGATCAGAAAATACAACAGGGTCTATGGAGACATAAAAAAAGAAAGTTGAATGCTCAAACGTTTTAAAGGGACAGTCAACATCAGATTTTTTTTTTTGTTTAAAAAGAAAGATTATCCCTTTATTACTCATTCCCCAGTTTTGTATATCCAACACAGTTATAATAATACACGTTTTACCTCTGTAATTATCTTGTATCTAAGCCTCTGCTGACTGTCCCCTTATTTCAGTTCTTTTGACAGACATGCAGTTTAGCTAATCAGTGCTCAGTCCTAGGTCACTTTACGTGCATGAGCTCAATGTTATCTATATGAAACATGTGAACTAATGCCCTCTAGTGGTCAAAATGTATTCAGATTAGAGGCAGTCTTCAAGGTCTAATAAATTAGCATATGAACCTCCTAGGTTTAGCTTTCAACTAAGAATACCAAGAGAACAAAGCAAAATTGGTGATAAAAATAAATTGGGAAGTTGTTTAAAATTGCATGCCCTATTTAAATCATGAAAGTTTTCTTTGGACTTGACTGTCCCTTTAACTATACGGCTGTAGCACTGACCAAGAATATAGGTATAACCTCTTTTTATCAGGATACTGTGTGGTATACACATCTTTTATGATTACTTATGCATACATCTAATAAACATCTTCTTGACATTACACCCAGAACCTGATGACAATATATATTATAACATTAAAACAATATTGCTACACCACCACATTTGTCAATAGTAAATGATCAAAATGATGGACCCCATAGCCAGATTTTCCTACAAGCAAGGAAAATCCTTAATCCTGGTCGATCTAGTCTCTTGCAGGAAAAGTATATCCCTGGGCGAGTCTCTAAAATATAGAAAAGCTTCTTTACTAGCATGTTTAGACTTAATACTATTTATATTAATTTGTGCTTTCAGATTTAAAATACAGATGTCATCTAGATTTCCTCTTTGTTTTAGATTTCTTACCCCTAATAACAGATGAACGTCTCTTATTTGAAGCAGATACCATCTCCACACCAGAAGGGGGTTGGCTGGCCGGTGTACATTCCACTGTTAAAACAGCTCCTGATTTTACATCACAAGCCATCTCTTGATTACCAGTTTATAGGGAATTCAAACCACTGAATTTCTTCTGTGAAGACACTGTTGTAATCCAAAGAGATTCTTGGGAATTATCCATTTCCAACAAAGGGTGAACCTTCCTAAGTACTAATCCCAAAACTAACAGAAGTTGCCTCTGCCTCTTCTACTTGGTCATTCCATGATTTGTTAAGGGTTTGGAAACTGTTTTTAAAACTCCAGACTCCCACCTGACAGGGTTAAATTCTGTACTCTTGCCCCTGAAACCTCATTGCTACTTAGGGGATACACATTTCCCTTTTATTTGTAGAACTTGCTAGTCAGATTCATTATCCTCTTCCTGAGGTATTAGGACAATAGGATCTGAAGAGCTCAAATCTTACTTCCTTTGCCCTAAACCACAACATGGTATTAATGTGCTATTCACAAGCTCCACTCTCTTGTCTCATTCCTGATATGCTCCAGTATGTTGCCTTCAACCTGAAAGAAGTCTATATCATGAAAATAATTTTAACCATCCTGGTTCTGATTATGCTGAGCCACTGGGCACTTAATATATTTATGCCCAGACTTATAGCACAGATTGCAGACAATGAATTCACTACTTGGATGCCCAAATTCCTTATAGTTACTGCATCTGATTTTATCACAGGCTGAAGAAAACATTTTTGCGGTCAACGATAACGTCATCTTCCTCTAACATTGCCATTTGCCAATGTAAATTACGTTTGGCAGATGGATTCTTCTATTATCCGGTAAAAAAAAGCTTGACCTCAAACAATTAACGTCCATTCCAATAATCACCATTGTAGAGGACTTCACATTGGCGTTTCAGCAAGAAAATGATGTCCTCTACTGGAATGGATTCATGATCACATACAATGGTCATAGACACAGGCGTCAGTCTGGTAATTGGACTTGCCTCAAAGTTCTTCCACTCAGGGGTGTCTTTTACAATTTTATACTGCTGATAGAAAGTTTCCAGATGAGAAAGAGTCTTAAAGCTGATATCATAATGCTCTGAATATGAAGCATGGAGCAGATCATAAACATCAACTGGATAAAATCCCAGCGATTTCTGTGTCTTCTTCATGATTGCCACAAAAGGTTAACTTGATGATATGTTTTCCTCTTTAAAGGATTGTTAACAGTTAAATTAGAATAAGACTTTGAGCCTCTGCAAGCTTCATATCTGGAAGTTGAAGGTTGGTCAGAAATGGAATCAACAGCATTTGCATTTTTAAAACTTGGTGCAACTACTTGGGGTACTTTAAAAGCAGGAGGCACAGATGATACAACACTGGCAAGAGACTTACTGGGGTCTGTTGCAGCTCCATGCACTCTTGTAATTACAGGCTATTGGGGACCATCCTCAGCTCCTGGCAATGCTGTAATTTTAGGCTGTTTAATTTCCCCAAATGCAGTTGTGTGAGAATCTCTACTGAAGACAAATCTGTAGCTTCTGTTTATGCTGCAATACTGTACTTTGTTTGCTACAAGCTGCAGGAGTTTCTTGCACTGTGTAATTAGTATTGATTGCAGGCTGCATTACATATTGAGTCTTGCTTACAGTATTTTTCCTCCCATTACTCAAATCCATTACCTCTTCATAATCCCCATCTGCGGCCTGTACACAAGTAAACCAATGTCTGTATTACTTTGCTTTACTGCAGACTTCTCTCCCCTGTATAGGGAATCAGCACTCTCAGCTACACGTTTACACAATCACTGTCTGATTGCAGCACCTGCGCATGGCTGCAGTTTGTTGCTTTGCACAGATTCACTAGAGCAGGATTCATTTTCTTGTCTAACTTCACTTAAAGTCTCCCTGCTTTTTTCAAGCTCCAAATTCCTTCTCTGTTTACTGTCTGTAGCAGAGTTATCCTTTATAACAACTTTACATTGTGTAAACCAGTTTTTGCTTCTTGCTCACTTTGTATATCCCCTTTAACTTTCAGCAAATCAGAAGCTGACATCTCATGCTGTTTGTTTTTTTGCTTTGTTTTTCTTGCTCAACTGATGACAAATATTCATTTTCATAAGTCTTTCCCTTTCCTTCAGAGTCCAAACTGAATCCACAGTCTTTCTGTGGTTCACCTTTCCAGCTTCCTCCATACTAAGTACCTAGTGGGAGCTCAGCAGAACACAACCTCACAGGTGCAACACACACCATGACAGGGAATATCCCTTAACCCCTTAAGGACCACAAAACTTTTCCATTTTCTGACCATTTGGGACCAGGGCTATTTTTACATTTCTGCTGTGTTTGTGTTTAGCTGTAATTTTCCTCTTACTCATTTACTGTACCCACACATATTATATACCGGTTTTCTCGCCATTAAATGGACTTTCTAAAGATACCATTATTTTCATCATATCTTATAATTTACTATAAAAAAAATGTAAAATATGAGGAAAAAAATGGAAAAAACACACTTTTTCTAAATTTGACCCCCAAAATCTGTTACACATCTACAACTACCAAAAAACACCCATGCAAAATATTTTCTTGATTTTGTCCTGAGTTTAGAAATACTCAATGTTTAGATGTTCTTTGCTTTTTTTGCAAGTTATAGTGCAATAAATACAATTAGCACTTTGCTATTTCCAAATCATTTTTTTTTCCAAAAGTTACATTTTAACACTAATATCTGTCAGTTATCCCTGAATAACACTTTACATATATATATTTTTTTTAGTAGACAACCCAAAGTATTGATCTAGGCCCATTTTGGAATATTTCATCCAACCATTTCCCCGCCAAATGCCATCAAATCAAAAAAATTGTTCACTTTTTCACAAACTTTAGGTTTCTCACTGAAATTATTTACAAACAACTTGTGCAATTATGGCACAAATGGTTGTAAATGCTTCTCTGGGATCCCCTTTGTTCAAAAATAGCAGACATTTATGGCTTTGGCATTACTTTTTTGGTAATTAGAAGGCCGCTAAATGCCGCTGCGCACCACACTTGTATTATGCCCAGCAGTGAAGGGGTTAATTAGGTAGCTTGTAGGGTTAATTTTAGCATTAGTGTAGTGTAGTAGACAACCAAAAGTATTGATCTAGGCCCATTTTGGTATATTTCATGCCACCATTTCACTGCCAAATGCAATCAAATAAAAAAAAAAGTTATCTTTTTCACAAACTTTAGGTTTCTCACTGAAATTATTTACAAACAGCTTGTGCAATTATGGCACAAATGGTTGTAAATGCTTTTCTGGGATCTCCTTTGTTCAGAAATAGAAGACATATATGGCTTTGGAATTGCTTTTTGGTAATTAGAAGGCCCCTAAATGCCGCTGCGCACCAGACTTGTATTATGCCCAGCAGTGACGGAGTTAATTAGGTAGCTTGTAGGGAGCTTGAAGGGTTAATTTTAGCTTTAGTGTAGAGATAAGCCTCCCACCTGACTCATCCCACCGCTTGATCCCTCCCTGACTACTCCCAAACAGCTCTCTTCCCTCCCCCACCACACTATTGTCACCGCCATCTTTAGTACTGGCAGAAAGTCTGTCAGTATAAAAATAAAATATTTGTGTTTGGGTTTGTTTTTTTTTATATTATATATTTTCTGCAGTGTAGGAACCCCCTTACCACCCAACCTCCCTGAGCCCCCCAGTCAGCTTTCTAACCTCCCCCCGCTCCCTATTTGCTGCCATTTTGGGTACTGGCAGCTGTCTGCCAGTATCCACTTTTGAATACATTTGCCCATGTTTTTATATATATATATATATATATATATATATATATATATATATAAAGATTTTTATGTAGTGTAGCTGCTCCCACCCTCAATTCTCTACCCCTTCCCAGACCCAGATCCCTTTTTCAAAATAATTTATCCCCTCTCCCACCACCTTCTCCCACCACATCTTACTCGTATTAGTTAAATGCTCATATGAGCAGATGGCGGGCGCGCATGCGCACCCCATGCACGCTCCCGCATGCACCGGCGAGTGAATTCACACTGCCTGCCGGAAGTTCCCCATCAATGGCTGCCCACCCGCCTTCCTGCAATTGCTCCCACCAATGATCGCGGCCATCGATGGCCGATGCAGAGAGGGCCACAGATTGGCTCTCTCTGCATCGGATGGCTAAAAATTTTATTGCAGGATGCCTCAATATTGAGGCTTCACTGCAATAATATGAAAGCGGGTGGAAGCGATAAGGATTGCTTCCACCGCTTGAAAACACCAACGACGTACAGGGTACATCCTTGGTCATTAACAACCTTTTTTTGTAGGACGTACCCTGTACGTCGTTGGTCCTTAAGGGGTTAAAGGGACACTAAACCCACATTTTTTTCCTTTCATGATTTGGATAGATTAGGCAATTTTAAGCAACTTTCTAATTCACTCCTATTATCAATTTGTCTTTGTTCTCTTGCTATATTTATTTTAAAAGCCAGAGTCTAAGATTAGGAGCCGGACCATTTTTGGTTCAGGAGACTGGGTAGCGCTTGTTGATTGGTGGCTACATTTAGTCACCAATCAGAAAGCACTTCCCAGCCCGAACTAAAAATGAGCAGGCTCTTAAACTTTACATTCCTGCTTTTCAAATAAAGATAGCAAGAGAACGAAAAAAAAGTTGTAATAGGAGTAAATTAGAAAGTTACTTAAAATTGCATGTGCTGAATCATGAAAGAAAAAAATTTGCTCTAGTATCCTTTTAAAGAAGTATAGCAACATTTTTGAATCTTGAGGATGGAGCACGAAATGTACACCTTCATAATGCATTTGACACTGTCCTACACTACAAATTAAATCATAAACTGCATTGCATTGGACTAGACTCAAGTATTGTTAAGTGGATAAAATGCTGGCTTAAAGAGAGAGTGTAGTGTAAAACTGGGTTCCAATAGTGAGCTAGATTACAAATGGCACGTCCATTTTTTATTTCGCTCGCACGCTAACTGCCCTCAAAGTAAAAAATTGAACACAGCTTCAAATTCCTTTGTTATTCATATAGAAGAAAATGTTCTTGTTTATTGTAATATATATATACTGTATATATATATATATATATATATATATATATATTTTTTTATTTTTTTTTCCTGAGGAAGGGAAGGAAGGTTTGTCCCCGAAATGTCACTGATAAATTGAAGATATATAGAGTATGTATGTATATATATATATATAAAAGGAGAGAAGAACTCCCACACAGCTTAGTTGTTAGTATTAGTAGAGTTATGTCCCATATCAATAATTGAAGGCTGAGTTAAGACACTATGCACAGAGCACCTTAGTAAAATTCAGTAGAAAATGTATTGAATACATATTAAAAAGTCCAAACAGAAACTGAGCAAAAACACACTCACGCAGCTGAAAGATAAGGGTAGCGGTGACGTCATCTGACGCGTTTCACACCGGTTGGCGCTTTGAGAAATTTTACTAAGGTGCTCTGTGCATAGTGTCTTAACTCAGCCTTCAATTATTGATATGGGATGTAACTCTACTAATACTAACAACTAAGCTGTGTGGGAGTTCTTCTCTTCTTTTCTACATTTACCTACAGCGGACAGCCTGAGCTGGTTTTCTTCACGTCAAGTGCTGGATTCCCAGATGTGCAGCCCGCTTCTAGCGCTGTATGGACGACGACATCTAGGCTTCCCAGCTAAGCACTTTTGACATAGCCATATTTTACCTTGAAAAATATTTCTATTTGGAGAACATAGGAATTTCAAGTATTTCTATTCATAACACATTAAAAATTAATAAAAAATAGGGGGTTGGAACTATCCAGCTTTCTGAACAGCTGCATGTTCATGCTGGTCCATATATTAAACTACACCCACTATATATATTTTAAGTTTTTTGACTGCACATATAGGGTCAAATATGGCATTAAATGAGCCCTAACCCCTCTTTTATGCTAATAAACTGCACCCGGGCTTCATTGGTTTATCTGGCAATTTAGGAGTCAGTGCAAATTGTTTTGGGCTCCATCTTATGCTGTTAAGCTCTGCTCAGCCTGCACTTTGCTAACAATACAATAGGAGCCTATACCAGACTTGGCTGCTCCTGCAGACATCACCTACCAAAAGACACTGTTGCTTTTATTCCAGCAGAAGATATGGCAGCAGACCAGCAAGGATGTGTAGTGGCCGAGCTCCAGAATCACTAATTATTTAGATCACACCTTGGGCCCTGGAGACTGGAGGATTTCGGACCCCACTGTGTTCTGTGGCAGTATTACACCTCTGGAAACTACAGGTGCAAATTAAGGGCCTTATTCAACCAAATGAGCAGCTATAGCCTACCTGTGGAAGGAAGGATATGAGGAGACCCAGGTGACGCGTGACTGTGCAGCGTATCTTGCAGTGGAAGACAAGTTTCTTCTTTTCCCCATGGTGACATGTCTCCTGCTGACCCTGGCTAGGAGAACAAAATTATGCTTCATAATCTTCAATGATGATGTATACAAGATAAAAAACAAGAGCGCAAACTCCGACTCAAGTGAAATTTTATTACAACAAACAGCAAGCGCTGTAAGTTCCTGTAACATGTGCACTTACTGGATATCAGGGAAAAAAGAATGTCTCAACAAACAGAGTCTGGTAAGCTCCTTCAGAATCTCCCAAACAGCCTTTCTCAGGTTCTGTACCTGTCACAGGTTCAGTCTTTGTGATCTCTACGGCCACTCTGGGACAAAGGCGAATTGCACCACTAAGGATGTTAAGACAAAGGTTCCCTCAACGTGTTTCTCCAGGCGCCAGTCGGGCTTTCTCAAGAGGATGTTTGAAAGATCGGGAGAAACGCGTTGAGGGGACCTTTGTCTTAACATCGTTAGTGGTGCAATTCGCCTTTGTCCCAGAGTGGCCGTAGAGATCACAAAGACTGAACCTGTGACACGTACAGAACCTGAGAAAGGCTGTTTGGGAGATTCCCGCAGGAGCTTACCAGACTCTGTTGAGAAATGCTTTTTTTCACTGATATCCAGTAAGTGCATATGTTACAGCGCTTGCTGTTTGTTGTAATAAAATTTCACTTGAGTCGGAGTTTGCGCTCTTGTTTTTTATCTTGTATACATCGATTCCTGATCCAAAGGAAGGAAAACCTTGGTTAGAGGAGTAGCACCCGGCGATACCGTTCATAGGCCTAGATTTGGAGTTCGGCGGTAGCCGTCAAAACCAGCGTTAGAGGCTCCTAACGCTGGTTTTGGCCGCCCGCTGGTATTTGGAGTCAGTGATTAAAGGGTCTAACGCTCACTTTTCAGCCGCGACTTTTCCATACCGCAGATCCCCCTACGCCATTTGCGTATCCTATCTTTTCAATGGGATCTTTCTAATGCCGGTATTTAGAGTAGTTTCTGAAGTGAGCGTTAGAGCTCTAACGACAAAATTCCAGCCGCCTGAAAATAGCAGGAGTTAAGAGCTTTCTGGCTAACGCCGGTTCATAAAGCTCTTAACTACTGTACCCTAAAGTACACTAACACCCATAAACTACCTATGTACCCCTAAACCGAGCTCCCCCCACATCGCCGCCACTCGATTAAAATTTTTAACCCCTAATCTGCCGACCGCCACCTACGTTATACTTATGTACCCCTAATCTGCTGCCCCTAACCCCGCCGACCCCTGTATTACATTTATTAACCCCTAACCTGCCCCCCACAACGTCGCCGCCAGCTACTTAAAATAATTAACCCCTAATCTTCCGACCGCAAAGCGCCGCCACCTACGTTATCCCTATGTACCCCTAATCTGCTACCCCTAACACCGCCGACCCCTATATTATATTTATTAACCCCTAATCTGCCCCCCTCAACGTCGCCGACACCTGCCTACACTTATTAACCCCTAATCTGCTGAGCGGACCTGAGCGCTACTATAATAAAGTTATTAACCCCTAACCCGCCTCACTAACCCTATCATAAATAGTATTAACCCCTAATCTGCCCTCCCTAACATCGCCGACACCTACCTTCAATTATTAACCCCTAATCTGACGACCGGAGCTCACCGCTATTCTAATAAATGTATTAACCCCTAACGCTAAGTCTAACCCTAACACTAACACCCCCATAACTTAAATATAATTTACATCTAACAAAATTAATTAACTCTTATTAAATAAATGATTCCTATTTAAAGCTAAATACTTACCTGTAAAATAAATCCTAATATAGCTACAATATAAATTATAATTATATTATAGCTATTTTAGGATTTATATTTATTTTACAGGCAACTTTGTAATTATGTTAACTAGGTACAATAGCTATTAAATAGTTAAGAACTATTTAATAGCTACCTAGTTAAAATAATAACAAATTTACCTGTAAAATAAATCCTAACCTAAGATATAATTAAACCTAACACTACCCTATCAATAAAATAATTAAATAAACTACCTACAATTACCTACAATTAACCTAACACTACACTATCAATAAATTAATTAAACACAATTGCTACAAATAAATACAATTAAATAAACTAGCTAAAGTACAAAAAATAAAAAAGAACTAAGTTACAAAAAATAAAAAAATATTTACAAACATAAGAAAAATATTACAACAATTTTAAACTAATTACACCTACTCTAAGCCCCCTAATAAAATAACAAAGCCCCCCAAAATAAAAAATTCCCTACCCTATTCTAAATTAAAAAAGTTACAAGCTCTTTTACCTTACCAGCCCTGAACAGGGCCCTTTGCGGGGCATGCCCCAAGAATTTCAGCTCTTTTGCCTGTAAAAGAATAAATACAATACCCCCCCCCCCCAACATTACAACCCACCACCCACATACCCCTAATCTAACCCAAACCCCCCTTAAATAAACCTAACACTAAGCCCCTGAAGATCTTCCTACCTTGTCTTCACCATACCAGGTTCACCGATCCGTCCTGGCTCCAACATCTTCATCCAACCCAAGCGGGGGTTGGCGATCCATCATCCAGTGCTGAAGAGGTCCAGAAGAGGCTCCAAAGTCTTCCTCCTATCCGGCAAGAAGAGGACATCCGGACCGGCAAACATCTTCTCCAAGCGGCATCTTCGATCTTCTTCCATCCGGTGCGGAGCGGGTCCATCTTGAAGCAGGCGACGCGGATCCATCCTCTTCTTCCGTTGTCTCCCGACTAATGACGGTTCCTTTAAGGGACGTCATCCAAGATGGCGTCCCTCGAATTCCGATTGGCTGATAGGATTCTATCAGCCAATCGGAATTAAGGTAGGAATTTTCTGATTGGCTGATGGAATCAGCCAATCAGAATCAAGTTCAATCCGATTGGCTGATCCAATCAGCCAATCAGATTGAGCTCGCATTCTATTGGCTGATCGGAACAGCCAATAGAATGCGAGCTCAATCTGATTGGCTGATTGGATCAGCCAATCGGATTGAACTTGATTCTGATTGGCTGATTCCATCAGCCAATCAGAAAATTCCTACCTTAATTCCGATTGGCTGATAGAATCCTATCAGCCAATCGGAATTCGAGGGACGCCATCTTGGATGACGTCCCTTAAAGGAACCGTCATTAGTCGGGAGACAACGGAAGAAGAGGATGGATCCGCGTCGCCTGCTTCAAGATGGACCCGCTCCGCACCGGATGGAAGAAGATCGAAGATGCCGCTTGGAGAAGATGTTTGCCGGTCCGGATGTCCTCTTCTTGCCGGATAGGAGGAAGACTTTGGAGCCTCTTCTGGACCTCTTCAGCACCGGATGATGGATCGCCAACCCCCGCTTGGGTTGGATGAAGATGTTGGAGCCAGGACGGATCGGTGAACCTGGTATGGTGAAGACAAGGTAGGAAGATCTTCAGGGGCTTAGTGTTAGGTTTATTTAAGGGGGGTTTGGGTTAGATTAGGGGTATGTGGGTGGTGGGTTGTAATGTTGGGGGGGGGTATTGTATTTAGTCTTTTACAGGCAAAAGAGCTGAAATTCTTGGGGCATGCCCCGCAAAGGGCCCTGTTCAGGGCTGGTAAGGTAAAAGAGCTTGTAACTTTTTTAATTTAGAATAGGGTAGGGAATTTTTTATTTTGGGGGGCTTTGTTATTTTATTAGGGGGCTTAGAGTAGGTGTAATTAGTTTAAAATTGTTGTAATATTTTTCTTATGTTTGTAAATATTTTTTTATTTTTTGTAACTTAGTTCTTTTTTATTTTTTGTACTTTAGCTAGTTTATTTAATTGTATTTATTTGTAGCAATTGTGTTTAATTAATTTATTGATAGTGTAGTGTTAGGTTAATTGTAGGTAATTGTAGGTAGTTTATTTAATTATTTTATTGATAGGGTAGTGTTAGGTTTAATTATATCTTAGGTTAGGATTTATTTTACAGGTAAATTTGTTATTATTTTAACTAGGTAGCTATTAAATAGTTCTTAACTATTTAATAGCTATTGTACCTAGTTAAAATAATTACAAAGTTGCCTGTAAAATAAATATTAATCCTAAAATAGCTACAATGTAATTATAATTTATATTGTAGCTATATTAGGATTTATTTTACAGGTAAGTATTTAGCTTTAAATAGGAATAAGTTATTTAATAAGAGTTAATTTATTTCGTTAGATGTAAATTATATTTAAGTTAGGGGGGTGTTAGTGTTAGGGTTAGTCTTAGCGTTAGGGGTTAATACATTTATTAGAATAGCGGTGAGCTCCGCTCGGAAGATTAGGGGTTAATAATTGAAGGTAGGTGTCGGCGATGTTAGGGAGGGCAGATTAGGGGTTAATACTATTTATGATAGGGTTAGTGAGGCGGATTAGGGGTTAATAACTTTATTATAGTAGCGCTCAGGTCCGCTCGGCAGATTAGGGGTTAATAAGTGTAGTCAGGTGTCGGCGACGTTGTGGGGGGCAGATTAGGGGTTAATAAATATAATCTAGGGGTCGGCGATGTTAGGGCAGCAGATTAGGGGTACATAGGGATAACGTAGGTTGCGGCGGTTTACGGAGCGGCAGATTAGGGGTTAAAAAAAATATGCAGGTGTCAGCGATAGTGGGGGCGGCAGATTAGGGGTTAATAAGTGTAAGGTTAGGGGTGTTTAGACTCGGGGTACATGTTAGAGTGTTAGGTGCAGACGTAGGAAGTGTTTCCCCATAGGAAACAATGGGGCTGCGTTAGGAGCTGAACGCTGCTTTTTTGCAGGTGTTAGGTTTTTTTTCAGCTCAAACAGTCCCATTGTTTCCTATGGGGGAATCGTGCACGAGCACGTTTTTGAGGCTGGCCGCGTCCGTAAGCACCGCTGGTATCGAGAGTTGCATTTGCGGTAAAAATGCTCTACGCTCCTTTTTTGGAGCCTAACGCAGCATTTGTTTGAACTCTCGATACCAGAGTTAATTTTATGGTGCGGCCAGAAAAAAGCCCGCGGAGCGTTAACAGCCCTTTTACCGCCAAACTCCAAATCTAGGCCATAGTTTCCATCACCAGCTGAACTGCTGGCTGGTACAGACTTTTCACTCTGCAGACTGGTATCGTTATCCCCCAAGTTTTGTTTCTTATTGAGACAGGAATTTCTTAAACCATTACTATTGGTATTGTGACTGAACTTGTCATTGATATTTTTTCAAGCAATGATTGGTAATATCTATCTTGTTGCGGTCGTCCCTTAATTTGTCTTTCCTCCTCTCTGACATAGATATTTTAATGCTAATAATATTTTGTGTGGTTTTTCAATGATAATGTGAAATGTATTGTTAAATCTCTAATTTTTTGCGCCCATCTGTTGAGGCACTTATGGGATCCTAGAATGAGTTTTGATTCCTAACTATCGGGCCTCAGTGAGACTCAAACACTTATCCGTAGCGCATCAGGCTCCTGCTTCTTACTTCTAGCGTGCTTCAGCCTCGACACATTAGAGGGTGTTTGGCCACATAACCAGTCCTGGAGAACCGCCTCTGTGAAAGCGGCACACAAATAGGAGTAAAACACAAGCAACTCTGCACTCAAAGTGAATCCAGGATCCAAATGTGTATACAATGTTTTATTTATATGTATTTCATTGTATAGTGCTATAATATGTGTTTTAAGTCTTGTGATTTAAAAAAAACAAAAAACATGATTTTTGCATTTGGCGTTTATTTTGTTTAGGAAGAATATTTTTTGCTATAAATATTTCAAAGAAGACAATAGCTGCCGCTTTCTAGTTTTACAAACGTGCTTTTTGGAATTGATGTTTTTTCATTAGGTTCTCTCTGTTCTGAACGTGTTATACTTATAATGGGCAAATTTACGAGGGGCGTGCTAACTGTGGCACGCGAGCGATAAAGGGTTTATTGCGGCTTTTTGCCCACATCAGAATTAGAGCATATATTACAATTGAAAGTAAACGCGTTCTCCAAGTGCAATTGAATTTATTATGCGGCGGGATATCGCGACTTCAGAGCTCCGGTTAACTGTAACGCTCGACTAAAAAAGCTGCACAAAAACTATTAAAATTACATTTAAAAGTAGAGTTACATTCATAATAACATTGTCTGCTAAAAAATATTAAAATACAATTGCAATAAAAAGTTATAAGGGCTCAAATATATGAGGTCTCATGCCTGCAAAGGGCTTTATCATGTCTAAATATGTATGGGTATCATACATATAAATAAATCATTGTATATATGAATGTTTACTATACCCACATCCCCATAGATCCTATAGGTTTAATAGTAACATATTTTAGTTGGTCTTTATTAAAAATGTAGATGGTCGACATAACGAATATATTGGTGTTCCATGGGAGTGACAAGTGTCACTACTGTCAAATACTTCCTGAATTACATTGTCACCTGGTTCAATTATAGAGACGGCCCTGCAAGCAGGATGTGTTATAAAGAAACTAAACAAAAATCCCACCTATAAACTTTTTAAAAAATGCTACTAAAATGTGACATATTTTAAAAAATAAATCTTACCTGGGAAGACTACATGACCCTAAATCTGTATAACTTAGAGTAGAGGTGATACAATAGGAACCTTATAGTATATTAAGGTATGTTTCAGCTTTATCAGGTACAACAGAAGTGGAGGTGGTCTCAGGTTGAAGGTTAGTAGGTTCAGTAGTAATTCATAGAAGCACTTACTTGCAACAAGAATAGTTTATTCGTGGAATAAATTTCCATTACATAGGGTATGGGAAAAGCCTGTGGGAGAATTAAAGATATCCATAAGGCTTTCCTAAGAACTATTTAAGTGTCTACTTCATATATAAGTATAGACATGCTGGATGGGTTTTGGTTTTTATCTACAGTAAAAAGCTATATTTCTAGTCTACATTTATATGTTAGTGAATGTTACTTTTGTTCAAAGAAAAGTCAATATATTCCCTTGCAAAGTTTCTGAATGACTATACCAGCCCCCTCCAAGCATTCAGAACGCTAAAAGATAGGTTATAAGTAGAGGACAATCAATAGAGCGTGGTGGTTTATCTTGTGCTCGGACCGTGAGCTATGAAATGCTTAGGATCTGGTATTAACCCTTTGACTGCTAAGCACTTTCCTACCTGGGTGCTAAGCTGAATTTTTTTTTTTTTATGTTTTTACCTAAAACATTTTTTAACTTTTTCTTTTTCTTACAGATCCCCAAGACTTATACCGTTGGAAAGGTTGGGCGATTACTGTAGCTGCTTAGATGCCTGAGATACAGGCTTCTAAGCAGCATGCCCCCTTTCCCATTACTTTGTATTGTTCGTTTTCAATAAAGTTGCGCAGTGATGTCATCACGTCATTGCGTGTGACGTCACTGCGCAAAATGTGAAGCCCCGGGGATGCCTGTCACTATGCAGGCCCGATCACCAGGATATCAGTGGGTGGGAGCCCCCAGATCTCCCTCAAGGTGGGAGAGTGCTAGCGACAGCTCCGAGCCGTCTTTAGCACCTGGCAATTTGCGACGGCTTAGAGCCGTCGTTAGCACTCAAGGGGTTAAAAGTGGATGGTAAAAAAGATTTACCAGAGAATGTTATTGCGGATAACATTTTTTTAGAGCACCTTTTACTTTAATAGATAGCTTAGGAAGTGTTGTTAGTGCTTGTAGTGCTAGTGGGGAGTTAAAGGGACAGTATACTGTAAAACTGTTTTTCCCAAATGTGTTTCCACTGACTTGTTATACCAGCAGCAGAGTATAAGATGTATGAAAATTGCTTCTTTAGGTTTTTGCATATGAAATAGTTGATTTTGTTCTTTGAAATGACAACCCATTAAAATGGCTTAAGTATGCAGGTAAATCAGATCTAATTATTTTATCAGCTTTTATAAACACACATACTCCTTTATATTATCTCTGTCTGTAAAACCAAAGCCCAATACCCGAGGCCCTGATGATCGAAAGTTCTGCTATGCAGTGATATATTCAAAGGGATCCGCCATGATGTTAAGTGAGCCAGTGAAATGTTCCAATCTGCCAACATCTATATTAACATGTGGCATCATTGAGAGGCGTTTTACTATACATCTGGTGATATTTTCCCCTTGGAATATATATCACTGCACCTAACAACTATACCTATGTACACCTAAACTGACAGAACCCACCACCGCAAACTAACCCTACACTTCTTAACCCTTAAACTGCCAATAGCCTACCACAGTAAACCTACCCTATTAACCCCTAAACCACAAGTAGCCCACCACAATAAACCTTCTACCCTATTAACCTCTTAACCGCCACAACACCCAATACAATAATCTCCCTAACCTATTAACCACTAATCTGCCACAACCCCCCAATGCAATAAGCCCCCTGACCTATTAACCCTTAATCTGCCACAACCCTCCAATGCAATAAGTCCCCTAAATTATTAACCCCTAATCAGCCTCAACCCCCTAACACAAACTACTCCTACACTAGTTCTACCTAACACCTAACCACCCACACCTCTAAACTAACACCCTCTAAGTTACAAAAAATAAGGAACACTAAATTTACAAAAAAAATAATAAACCTAACATTACCAAAAATAAAAAAACACAGTTATGTCTATGCTAAAACTAAGGACCCCTTTTAAAAAAAACACCCCAAAATAAAAAAAAACTTAAACTAACACCATGTTTCTATAACAATAGCCCTTAGAAGACTTTTTGTAGGGCATTGCCCTAAAGTGACTTAGGTTTTTTTTTTTCACATAAAAACTACAACGCCATTCTACAATAAAAGTAACTCCCCCCACCCAAAAAAAAAAAGCCTAATCTAAAAAAAAACTAAAAAGATTGCCCTGAAAGGGGCATTTGATAGGACAGTGCCCTAAAGAAATTGCAGCTCTTTTGCAACCCAAAAAAAAGAAAAAACGATTCTTAAAAAACGCTAATTTAAAAAAAAAAAAGGTTGCCCTGAAAAGGGCATTTGGTAGGACATTGCCCTAAAGTGATTTGTTTTTTGCATCCCATAGAAAATATTAGAAGCCGTTAAGTGATAACTTATACCAGGTTTCTAATGAAAGCGCAAACCATTAATACACTGTCAGAGGCTGTCGATATATTGAAAAAAAATTACACCCAGTTCAACTAGGTGTAAAAGAGGAAAATTTAGCTTTTTGAGAGTTATTTCCCATTGAAATTTTTAAACTTGCAAATAATGTAAATTGTAATATTTATTGTTGTCCATGTATAGGAATAGTTGCACTTATGTTATTTTGGAAATATCGGTATGTTTTTAAATATAAAAATATATGCAAGCACATGTCTACACAATTGAAACTAAACCTATGCCTAGGGTAGCAATACATATTACATATATTAATAAAGTGGAAAATATAATTTTAATAAAAAATAGTATTTGCTTATAGTTAAACAATATGTATTATACATAAGTGTATCTTTGTTTTTTGTTTCTCTTTAGAGGTGAGTACAGCTAAGGAGCACAGACATTAAACGTAAATTTGATAGTGTAAGGTCAGGTTACCTACACGAAAAGAGCGACTGCACGCAATGCGCAAAATATTTAAATGGAAATCTGGTACTAAAATGGAGTCGTAAATTACTTTTAGCTGTCGGCTACTTTGGTAGCTTATGACTACATTTTTAACGACTCAATGGAAGCAAGCCCTTAGTATTTGTTATTTTTTGTAACTTATGGAGTGTTAGCTTAGATGTGGGGGAGTTAGGTGTTAGGTAGAAGTAGTTTAGCAGTAGTTTGCGTTCAGGGGTTGTGGCAGATTAGGGGTTAATAGTTTAGGGCGCTTATTGCGTTGGGGGTTGTAGCGATGTAGGGGTTAATAGGTTGGGTCTTTACGTTGTGGCAGATTAGGGGTTAATATGCTAGGTTGCAGTTAAGGGTGAGATCATAAGGGGTTAATTGCTTATTTTAGTATTGAATTTATATACAGGGGTCGATTTACCATTGCCCGAATGATGCCTAATGCACCTGTCTCCACACAAGCCTTCAGGCTCCCCAGAACCAGGAGTTAAGAAGCAGCGGTCTTAAGACCGCTGATCGGGTTGATTGACACCCCCTGCTAGCAGCCGATTGGCCGCGAATCTGCAGGGGGCGGCAATGCACAAGCAGTTCACCAGAAGCCATCTTTCCGTCCGACAGATAATAAATCGGCCCCACAGTGTCAAAATTCACATTGTCATGTATAATGTATATTATTTTAATTATTGTATCTAATTTAAAATGTAGGTATTGCTTATTGTTATTTCTATTAATCTGTAATTTAAGCATTATTATACAGGGAGTGCAGAATTATTAGGCAAGTTGTATTTTTGAGGATTAATTTTATTATTGAACAACAACCATGTTCTCAATGAACCCAAAAAACTCATTAATATCAAAGCTGAATATTTTTGGAAGTAGTTTTTAGTTTGTTTTTAGTTTTAGCTATTTTAGGGGGATATCTGTGTGTGCAGGTGACTATTACTGTGCATAATTATTAGGCAACTTAACAAAAAACAAATATATACCCATTTCAATTATTTATTTTTACCAGTGAAACCAATATAACATCTCAACATTCACAAATATACATTTCTGACATTCAAAAACAAAACAAAAACAAATCAGTGACCAATATAGCCACCTTTCTTTGCAAGGACACTCAAAAGCCTGCCATCCATGGATTCTGTCAGTGTTTTGATCTGTTCACCATCAACATTGCGTGCAGCAGCAACCACAGCCTCCCAGACACTGTTCAGAGAGGTGTACTGTTTTCCCTCCTTGTAAATCTCACATTTGATGATGGACCACAGGTTCTCAATGGGGTTCAGATCAGGTGAACAAGGAGGCCATGTCATTAGATTTTCTTCTTTTATACCCTTTCTTGCCAGCCACGCTGTGGAGTACTTGGACGCGTGTGATGGAGCATTGTCCTGCATGAAAATCATGTTTTTCTTGAAGGATTCAGACTTCTTCCTGTACCACTGCTTGAAGAAGGTGTCTTCCAGAAACTGGCAGTAGGACTGGGAGTTGAGCTTGACTCCATCCTCAACCCGAAAAGGCCCCACAAGCTCATCTTTGATGATACCAGCCCAAACCAGTACTCCACCTCCACCTTGCTGGTGTCTGAGTCGGACTGGAGCTCTCTGCCCTTTACCAATCCAGCCACGGGCCCATCCATCTTGCCCTTCAAGACTCACTCTCATTTCATCAGTCCATAAAACCTTAGAAAAATCAGTCTTGAGATATTTCTTGGCCCAGTCTTGATGTTTCAGTTTGTGTGTCTTGTTCAGTGGTGGTCGTCTTTCAGCCTTTCTTACCTTGGCCATGTCTCTGAGTATTGCACACCTTGTGCTTTTGGGCACTCCAGTGATGTTGCAGCTCTGAAATATTGCCAAACTGGTGGCAAGTGGCACCTTGGCAGCTGCACGCTTGACTTTTCTCAGTTCATGGGCAGTTATTTTGTGCCTTGGTTTTTCCACACGCTTCTTGCGACCCTGTTGACTATTTTGAATGAAACGCTTGATTGTTCGATGATCACGCTTCAGAAGCTTTTCAATTTTAAGAGTGCTGCATCCCTCTGCAAGATATCTCACTATTTTTGACTTTTCTGAGCCTGTCAAGTCCTTCTTTTGACCCATTTTGCCAAAGGAAAGGAAGTTGCCTAATAATTATGCACACCTGATATAGGGTGTTGATGTCATTAGACCACACCCCTTCTCATTACAGAGATGCACATCACCTAATATGCTTAATTGGTAGTAGGCTTTCGAGCCTATACAGCTTGGAGTAAGACAACATGCATAAAGAGGATGATGTGGTCAAAATACTCATTTGCCTAATAATTCGGCACTCCCTGTATATATATATATATATATATATATATATATATATATATATATAGATCTACGTTCAACCCCAAGGAAGAAAACGCTTCACTCTCCGGTCTTTTCATCAGTGTTTTTTATTCACAAAAGTTGTATCACAGCATTCCCAAACGTTTCGACACCTATTGGTGTCTTTTTCAATGGGTATTTGCCAAAATTCCTTTGTCCCAAAAGGCTCCTAACAAACTATTCCCAACCGCTTACCTATAAACCCCCCGTATGTGCTGTCGTCACTTCCGGTGCCACGGAGGCCGCTCCCGCTTGCGTGCGTCACCGCTCCTTCTCTGCCGCATGGCTAATTACCATAGCCCCACCTGCGTGGTGTCATGTACACACACGCAGTACACTAGGCTATGCGCATGTCAGGAGCTAGCAACTCCGATAGCATCGGACTGACTATTGAAAACATGTGTTCTAAAAACTCTCTAACCTATCTTTTATTATTAAAAAGTGCTATAACAGCACTATCTGAGACCCTTAATATTTCCTATTTACACAGTGGACCTAATACCAGATTTATTATATCTACTATATCTCAGTTAAGTTCAACTAAACTTTTTGTATTAACATAACAACTATTCTATAGTTAATTATATAAAATGGTATAGAAATGGGGTTATTTGTTTAATGAAGGAACTTATCATAATAACATTCATCCCTAATGAAATAAGGTAGAAAACCTTTTTAGGTCCGCAACAGTACACTGCATCATGGAGCTTCTTCAATTTGTACTGTCCTTATCCCATCCACTCTATACAAATGGATAATCCAGTCCCTTATAATAGAAATGACCTGGATCAAACAATCCTAGACTTCCCATCAAAGGAAAACAAAGTCCAGTTGTATATTTAGTCCTTTCGGGGCTACTGTATCCAATCGGTAGATCCAGGAGGTTTCCACCTGGAGGAGTTTGGTGTTCCTATCTCCCCCTCTCCGTAGGGGCGGCACATGATCTATGAGTATGGTCCTTAGACTTGCAGCTGTGTGTCCTGCCTGGAGAAAATGTCGAGCCACTGGTTGATCCGAGTCACGTTTCTCAATCGCTAGCCTAATCGCATGGCGATGATTGGCCATCCTCTCACGAAAGGTGGTCGATGTTTTCCCCACATACATCAGGGAACACGGACACATCAGTACATAGATCACGTAGGTACTAAGGCATGACAGCCTATGTAGAATCTTGTACTTCCTCCCAGTGTGTGGGTGATAGAAGTACATCCCAGTCAGCATACTATTACACGTAGTGCAGTCCCCACACCTGTAGCATCCCAGTTTCCTTTTTGTATCCAGCCATGTCCCCTTCTCGTAACACTTTATTGGGTCATTGTGGACCAAAATATCCTTTAGATTGGGTGCTCTTTTGTATACCATCCGTGGTGCTTTCATACGTGTAAAGGGTAAAGTCTTGTCTGAGCTCACAATTTCCCAGTTCTTCTTTACCGACTCTGACAGAATCTTAGATATGGGGTTGAACGTTGTTATAAAATTGATGTTATCACTTACATCTTCCACATTTTTCTTCACACCCTGAGACAGAAGCAGTGACTTTTGATCTTGTTGCACCAATTCAGTGTGTACCTTTTTAATCAATTTTCGTCCATAACCTCGCTGTTCCAGTTTATTGACCATTTCTTCCTCTTGGATCCTTCTTGTCTCCGGCAGTGTATTATTGCGAACCACTCGCGTAAGCTGAGAGGAGACAACCCCTCTTTTTTGATGTCCCGGATGATAACTTGTGGACAGCAATAAGGAGTTTTTATCAGTAGGCTTTGAGTATAATGAGGTGGAAAATTTACAACCCTCATCATCAGTGTAAATTGTGATATTTAAGTCCAAAAAAGGTATACTTCTACAATCACAGGAGTACTTAAAACGAATAGTAGAGTCAATATTATTAAGAGTATCAACCCATTTCTTCAGGGATTCCTCTGACCCTCGCCACACTAGAAACACATCATCAATATATCTTACGTATAGCTTGATACAGTCTATCGTAAGAATTTGCATAATCATGGTCTCATACCAAGCCATATATAGATTGGCATATGCGGGAGCCATATTTGAACCCATTGCAGTCCCTGATACTTGTAAAAAATAATCCTTCTCAAATTTGAAAAAATTCTTCTCTAAGCAAAAGGTAAGAAGTTCTAATAGGAACTCAATGGGTGGTCCCGCATATGCCAATGAACTGCTCAATATTGATCTAACAGCCTGTATCCCGCCACCATGTGGGATGGCGGTGTACAGGCTGTCAACGTCCATAGTGGCTAGTAGGTCACCTGGATTTAAGGTTTCCCAACTAAGTAACTTCTTGATAAGAGATGGAGAGTCTAATATGAAGGAGTATGATTCCTTAACAACTGGTTGCAGGTGATGGTCTATAAAAATAGCCACATTAGAGCACAAAGAATCCCGGGCAGACACAATTGGTCTGCCAGGGGGCTTTGTCAGTGTCTTGTGCACTTTCGGCAACAAGTATAACACCGGAGTTACTGGAAATGATGTAGTCATAAACTCAAGCTCATTTTCTTTAATCATGTCTGACTCCAACCCACACTTCAGTATATGATCCAATTCCTTCTTAAAACCATTTGTCGGATTTCCCCTTAGTTTACAATATACCCTACTGTCAGTCAATTGTCTATACGCCTCCTCTCTGTAATCAGAGTAGTTTTGTACAACAATTGATCCCCCCTTATCCGCTGCATTAATGATGATTGTATGATCATCCTTTAGATTTTTAAGAGCCATTCTTTCACCTTTCGTGAGATTAGGAAATATTTTTTCCACTTTGGCTTGCTCACACGTGTCGCTGATCATGCGTGAAAAACTGCGGATAGAGGGATTATTATTAACCGGGTCAAATTTACTCTTGGTTTTGAAATTGCTGAAAGTGGGCTGTTCCTTGTTTTTAAAAAAGTCTTTGATTTTAAGTTGTCTCTGTAGTTTATAAGTATCTACACACATCTGAAACTTATCCAGGGTAGGTGTAGGAACAAAGGACAAACCCCTATTCAGCAATTTTCTTTCATCCAAGCTAAGGGGTCTCAGGTTGTAGATAATATCTACCTCTTTTTTATCGCAGCACCCCGGCAGATGATCTCAGGAACAGTGAGTGCACTATAACTGAAATTGCCTATATATATATATATATATATTTAAATTTTATATTCATGTTTAAAATAATAAAATTAACAATAAAAAATAATTACATTTTAAATCAGAAGCAATATTTAAAATAATATGGATTATACATGACAATGCATATCATTTTAACATTGTATACAAACTTTTTGTATATTTTATTAGTGAGGTAGATTTTAGACATTACGTAGGTGAAGGCTTTCTGAGGGAGTTAGCCGGGCGTTTCAGGGGAAGCATAGGGAAGAAATTACGTAGGTGTAGGCGGTCTTTGGGTGTTAGTTGGGCATTTCAGGGGAGTGTAGCTAAGACATGACCTAGGTCTTATTGTGGAGTTAGCTGGGCATTCCAGGGGGAATATAGCTCGAGTATGACGTAGGTATGGGCATTCTATGGGAGTTAGCTGGGCATTCCAGGCGGAGAAACCTGTACTTTGATTAGGATACATTACCAGCAATGTGATAAATTCCAATCTCTGAAGTACAGGTTACTAGTAGGATATCAGCCATGTTTGTCTCACCACCTTTTAAGTGGTGAAACTTTACAGTGGGAGGCAGTTAGAGTAGATTTAGGGAAAGTAAGGTCACACAGGCATTATTTGAAATGTTCTGACACAGAAACAGTGTTTTGTTTCAGTGAGTGCATTGTCTGCACTGGATAGGAAAACTTCAAATATGAAGAAAGTACCAACAATTAGCGATGTTTTGCTGACATAGCCTATGGGAGACACATTGCCACTCGCCAGCACTTTGCGGGTCTGCCCCTTTAATCAGAATATATGTCAATGCTTGGAATATCGGGGCGTTAGAGAGAACAATTGAAAATTAACATTTTATTATTTATCTCTCCTAACTCCCACTGATGGCTATGTTTATATAGCCTTTTTCTAGCCCAATACTTAATAATAGAAACTTTCAGTATAGGTAGGGATACCATAATAAAGGTAAAGGAGTTATTTGTAATCAATTAAATACACTTCACCAAGTAAAATAGATAGACTTAAACAAACTAAATAGGAGAAAAATGTAGTGTGCTTAGAGGAATATAGCTACACCTCACTGATGAGGCCCAATGAAGGCCAAAATGATCATCTGGAGTTGCTGTGTTCCTTGTTCAGAGAGGAATTGCCTGGTATTTTGGTGCTGGACTGACAGTAATAGTGGGGATCAGACTGATATACTACAGGAAAGTTCTACTCTGTGAAAAGCATTACTGGGCTAAAAGAAGCTGCACCCAGGTGGTAAATCTCCATAGAACAAGCTAACAAGTTATTGAGCCAGCTGTTTGTTCCTGTGAGTGTGCTTCTCTTTGTATGTATTTAGTCTCCCTAAGAGAAAAAATGTAGGGTACACTTTCCCATTAAATGACAAGCTCGAGAAAATAGGACTAAAAAAATGTTGCACTTTTGGACCACTGATGGGAAAATATCCATATCAAAACAAATAAAATATATATTAAAATAATGTATTTTAGTTATATTTATACATAATGAACGTAAATGTTTTTAACATTATTTTAAAAGGATATGGTATATGACAAGATGCTAGACTGGAAAGGGCTCAAAGGTGTAAATGTATGCAGCGGTGTAACTACAGGGATCACCACTTAAACCAGTCCCATCCATTTAGAAAGCCCACAGCTGCTGCTCCCTCTAAGCTGTGCAGCTTGTGCAGACCAAGGTTCAGGTCACATTCCAGCTAGTAGGTTTCTTGTGTGCTGCTATCTCTGGAAATAGGTGAGGCCAGACAGGCAATGCATGCATTCTTTTTTCTAATCCATTCTTCTTTCTCTCTTCAAGTTGCTCTCTCACATTTAGCATCTATAGCTGCTATTTTGTCATTTGTAATCCATGGAGATGCCTCAAATGATTTGTAATAGTAGATATTACTTACTAAATGATCATCCTTTAAATGGATGTTCTTAGACAGCTATTTTACTTTGAATATATGTCTGTGCTTTATGTATGTGTGTATATGTATGTGTTTGTGTGTGCATGTATTTGTGTGTGTGTGTGTGTAAACATATATATAAACATACATATATGTGTATGTGTGTACATGCGCATCTGTTTGTGTGTATGCATGTTTTTATATATTTGCATGTGATGGGTATATATGTGTGTATGTATATATGTGTGTATATGTATATATATATATATATATATATATATATATATATATATATATATATATATATATATATATATATATATATATGTATATATATATTATATATATTATGTTATATGGGTAATTTGAATCTCACAAATTAAGCATATTGAGGGTAGCCTTAAATCTAGTATCAAATGTTTATAATGCCGCACACAGTACCTCGATCTCATTGCAGCATTCCACAAGTTTATTTTGTATAAGTTGTAACATATGGTTCTAATATATGATCCTCTCTACAAATGGTTATATGGGCATATTCTGTTATGTGCTATAACAACATTCTTATTTCCTGTGGGCCCCTTATGTAGATGTGCAGTTAACTACGTTTTTTATATATTTCCTGTGACCTCATGTATGACGTATACATCACTATAAATTCTTTGTGTGTTCTTCAATAAAGGGGAATCTTGTGAAAACACTCAGTTGCATGTGTGTGTGATTTCAGTGGTCACCCCAGGGCCCTGAAGAAAACGTGTGCTGCACCCTTATCAGCCAGAGCAGAGCTAAGAAATAAAAGAAGTCACCCTACAAACTGGTGTCAGAAGTCGGATGAAACAGGGAACTCTCGGAAGGTGAGTTGAACAAAGAGTCTTTTTTATTCTGACCTTTTTTCTCTTACCACGAGACCCCTTAAGTTTCATTTTACATAGGAATAGTTGGGAATATATATGTGAATCTTTGGTAGATTCTAACTATTGTCTAAAAAGAGGAATAGTAGATTTCTTTGGTAGAAATCAGGTTAAATATATATATGAATCTTTGGTAGATTCTAATTAAATCTTTGGTAGATTTTAATTAATAATAATTACGTCTTTGGTAGATTAAAAATAAAAAGGGGAATAATAGATTTCTTTGGTAGAAATCAGATTATATAAAGTCTGGCTGAAGGGTTAAACCACACATTTTCTTGCTGCTTGCTTTTGAAAAATATGCTGTATGGCTAACATTGCTTTAAAGTTATAAGATAAATACTGCATTGTTTATATGAATTCTTATGCTGCTTGCTTTTTAAATATGCTGTATGGCAAGAAAGTAAACTGTTGCTAATTTGTATTGCTGTTTCTGAATGTTAGTAAAAGGCTACATTTTTTTCTGGTGAAGGGTGACCTTTGACCTAGAGATAATTAATGCCAGAAACTACTGAAAGGATCAGCATAGTGATATTTTTTTTTCTCTTTCTCTTGTTGTAAACTTAAGCATTAAGCACAATAACTGGTAACGGAGTACAACCATTCTAGTTAATGTGGTTTTTGCAAAAAGATTCAATAATTAATTGCTCTTAAAGGTAAAGGTATTGTATTTTTTATTTTTATTATTTTTTATTATTTATTTATTATTTTTTTTTGTATTGTATTATATTTTGTTGTAAAAGTTTTAAAGGATAAGTTAGGAGTTGAGAATGGGCAAATCCCAGTCTAAACAATTTCCATCACCTAAGCAAGGAGAAAAATGTAAAGATTATGTGGGAAGGGTGTCGCCCGATGGGTTTATGTATATTATTCCTTGGCTTCAGAATATGGCAGAATGGACAGAAGCTATGAGAAGCTCTGATGGATTCCCCAGAGAGGGGGATAATGATAAATTTCATATGAATATGGTAAAAGGGTTGTGTCTAGGTGATGAAGAGGCATTTCCATGGTATAAAGGTGATCCAGGGTGGTTATATGAATTATATGAAAAAGGGTGGGGAAAATTGGCTGACTGTTGCTCCATACTGGCAATATATTGATATAGATGGGAATAAAAAGAAGGGTAAAAGTGAGAAGCAAAGACAGACAGCATATTCACCCCCCCTGCCCCATATAATGCCCCTCACCTACCTTTGCCATCATATAACAGACTATATCCTAGCCTCCCATCCCCTAGTGACATAGATCTAGAGACTATTGCTATTGCCTCTGCTCAGGTACCCCAGGAATGGACCTTGCCAGGACCTTCTGTAACTCCCCGATACCAGGTCACTAAACCCCCAATTATGCCCAAACCCCCGATTAAGGTTGAACCAGTAACACCTTCCTACCCCCCTACAATAACCCCACAATATAAAAGAGGGAATGAAGAAGTAGAGGAGGAGGAGGCAGCTGTACCAGAAGCTAGTATGCCATTTCTTACTGTTGGAGACCAATTAATTATTAAACCTTTGTCCCCGGGTGAATTAAGGGAAATTACCAAGGGAGCCCCAAACCCCCGTCAACATCCATCAGCTTGTATTATGTATTTAAAAAGAATGTTAAAAGGACAAAACATGACACAGACAGACATAAGAATTATCATTGATGCACTTCTAGACTATGACCCTGAATCAGGTTGGGAGTGGGGTAATGTAAAGAGTATTAGTAAATTGAGTCGTGATCCAACAATTAACTATGCCCTAAACACACGTGAGGGACTTGATGAAATGTGGACAGAATTAAGTATAGAAATGCATAGAATATGGAAGTATAAACAAAGTATGTCAATTGCACTAGCGTGTAAACAGAATACAAAGGAAACAGTAGTAGAATTTGTTAAGCGTTTTTATAAATGCTGGAAGGAAGAGGCTGGAATGGAATCAGGAGATGCAATGGGCTCTCTGAAGGTCCAGACTTGCATTAGTAATATGCAACCTCAGCTTTCCTTGTTGGTGAAGCAACTTGTCTCTGATTGGCCGGAGTTGACTCCTGCAGAATTCTTGAAAAGAATTCATGAAAAAGAAGGGGCAGGTTGTTTTGACATCAGGAAATTAGAGGGGAAAAACGCTGCTTTTTATCAAAAGCAGAGTTTACAACATTGTGATCCATTCCAGGCCAGGGAAAGGGATAATACAGGGAGTAATAGAATGTATGTGAGAGGTAGAGGGAGAGCTAGAGGAAGAGCTAGAGGGAATTATACTTCAAGCAGAACACATTGTTTTAACTGTGGGGAACAGGGATATTGGAAAAATGAATGCCCAAAACCCCCTAATAATTCTGGCCCCCCTTACAATCCCCAACAGTATAACAGACAGCCTTACATAGCCCCTGCACCCATGGAGGCACCCAAACATACATACAATGGCCATAGGGGTGCCTAGAAAGTAGCACTCCAATTTTTCCAGTGGTGTCAACAAGTTATCATGAGCAACTGTACTTAGTCCTAGAAGTGGAGGGAGAACCCCTACCATTTCTAGTAGACACAGGAGCTACATGCTCTGCCTTATGCTCAGATATGTATGATGGCATTACTGAAAATTCTGAACCTTCTTTAGGGATTAATGGAGTGCTGACTCAGACTCGCATCACACCGCCACTTGAAGTTAGGGTACCCTGTACTGGCCAACAACTTTTGCACCCATTTCGTATTATAACTGGGTGTCCCCTTAACCTTTTGGGTCGTGATCTTATGGGTCCCCTTGGATTGAAAGTAGCTGTCACTAGACAGGGTGGGTTAGACTTGAGTCTAGGGTCCACTAACCTGTGTTTTTATAATGACATATTGACAGATGTCCCATCCTCTGTATGAGCATCTTCAAAACTTGATGTTGGTTTAGTTCAGTGTACCCCATATAAAGCCAGATTAAAACCTAATACTACTCCAGTGTTTATTAAACAATATCCATTGTCTAGAGAGAAGAAAGAAGGGATAAGACCCATGATAGAGGAATTCCTTAAACAAGGAATACTCCGTCCAGTAGTTTCTCCCTATAATACCCCCATAAATCCGATCCCAAAGAAAGACAATGAATATAGGTTAGTACAAGACCTAAGGGCAATTAATGAAATAGTAATCCCAATTGCCCCAATAGTCCCAGATGTTACAACCTTACTCACAGCCATTCCACATGACGCCTGTATATTTACAGTCATTGATTTAGCTAACGCATTTTTTTCAGTCCGATTGGACCCTGAGACACAGCTACTTATGGCTTTTTATTTTGATGGGCGTCAGCTTACCTGGACACGCCTCCCTCAAGGCTATGTGGCCTCACCTGCAGTCTACTCGCTGGTGCTCCAACGTACCTTGCAGTCATGGACTCCCAGCCAAGGTTCCATCCTCCTTCAGTACGTCGATGACCTACTGTTGTGTAGTCCTAACCAGGAGGCAAATATAGTAGATACAATAAGTCTGTTAAAACACCTTGCTGCTGAAGGTCATAAAATAGCAAAACATAAGCTACAAGTAGGAGTGACAAAAGTGGAGTACCTTGGTTTTGTGCTTTCCCAAGGCCACCGGTCCATTAGTCCCAAACGAATCCAAGCGATTCAACAGATCCCAAGGCCAGTTACTAGAAAGGACATGCTCACCTTTCTAGGTATGATTAATTATTGCAGACAATGGATTCCTGAGTGCTCCCATCATGATTCCATTCTAAGGCAAGCCATAAAAGGGGATAGCCCTGAACATATACAATGGACCACAGACATGACTAAATCCTACATAGCTCTGAAGACTAACATTATTAGTGCCCCTGCTTTAGGACTACCTGATTATTGTAAACCATTTCACTTGTATGCAAGGGACAATTGTAAAACCATGGCTGCTGTCTGTGCCCAAGAGCATGGTGGAGGCAATATGCGTCCCGTAGCTTTCCTTTCCAAAGTAGTTCCAATACCGGTACAAGGGATGCCGGCGTGTCTCCGAGCATTGGCGGCTTGTGCCATGGCTGTAGAGATGGTTGAAACAATCACATTAGGCCATCCAATAGTACTACACACTAGTCACCAAGTTTTACATCTTGTAAAAAATGTCACTACCCAACACATGACTTCTCAAAGACTTTCTGGTTATGAATGTATATTACTGAATAATACAAATCTGACTATTAAATATAGTAGTGTATCCTCAGGGCCAACTCAAATACTTAGTGCCTTACTTACAGGATCACCAGACTTTCCAACAAACCATGATTGTATAGAGGTAATACACCACATTACCACACCAAGACTTGACTTGATGGATAAACCTTTTGACCATGCTGATAATGTGTTTGTTGATGGTTCTTGTTCCTGACCTAGTGACGGTATTTATAAGACAGGTTATGCCGTTGTGCAACTACCAGACATTGTTCTAGATGCAGGCCCCATTCCTTATCCTTCTGCACAAGCTGCAGAATTAATAGCACTCACAAAAGCATGTAAATTGTTTGAAAATAAATCTGTTAACATTTACACTGACTCTCGCTATGCTTTTGGGGTTGTGCACGATTTTGGTATGATATGGAAACAACGTGGTTTTGTTTCAGCAGATGGCAAGACCATCTCTCATACAGACCTGATTAATGACCTTTTAGAGGCCATACAACTCCCAAAGGACATAGCGATCATACATTGCCGTGCACATACCTACAAGTCTGACCCTATTTCCTTGGGTAATGCGCTTGCAGATAAAATTGCTAAAGAGGCTGCTTATGTTTCTCATACACCCGGATCCACCATCCGTATGTATGCTGTTTTAGCCCCACCTTCATGTCCTACAGACCATATGCTTCTTGAACTCCAGGGACATGCCACTCCTAGTGACAAATCTTTCTGGACTACTAATGGGTTAACTTTAGATGAGAATGGTTTGTTTTCTAAAGAGGGGAAGGTGGGCATACCGGAAAGCAGTGCACCACTCTTTACAGCACAAGCCCATGGTGTTGGACACCTAGGTATAAAACCAAAAACTAACTTGTTGAAGCAATCTTTCTACATTAGAGGTATAGCTGATCATTGCAAGGCATATATTAATAGATGTATATATTGCTTACAGACCAATGCAACCATCCCCAATAAAGCCCAGCATGACCACTTACCCCCACCTACAGCCCCATTCACACATCTACAAATTGATTTTACACATATTCCAAAAACTGGCACTAAACAATTATATCTGCTTGTAATAGTTGACCAATTTTCTAAGTGGCCAGAAGCTTTTGTTACCCAGAGGGAAGATGCAAAAACAGTCGCTAAAATTTTAGCCACTGAAATAATTCCCAGATTTGGTTGTCCGCTTCAGATTAATTCTGATAACGGTCCAGCGTTCATTAGTAAAATCACACATGAGTTAGTAGAATGGTTACAGATTAATTGGAACTTTCACATTCCCTACCATCCTCAAAGCTCAAGGATTGTAGAAAGAATGAATCGCAATATCAAGGAAAAACTTTTAAAGGCAACAGCAGGTACATGGGTTAAATGGCAAAACTATTTACCTGCGAATTTAGCAGAAATCAGAATGACCCCAAATAGGACAACCAGGTTGTCTCCATTTGAGGTCCTAATGGGTAGACCATTCCCGACTCCATGGGTAAAAGGCCCACTTATCATTAAAAATGGTGATTTAGATTGTATTAAGGAACAATATGTAAAACAATTGATTGATAAATTGAATGGCATCTATGGTGATGTGTCTTCCCGTTTACCTCTTCCCTCACAGGAACCAACCCATCCTTTTAAGCCTGGAGATCTGGTCTGCATTCGCCAGCTGAATAAAGCAAAGAAAGGAGGTTTCCCATTCAGCAAGCCAGTCACTGTGATCGCTGTAATCAGGACTGCCGTACTGACTGACGACAAGGACATCTGGATACACGCTTCACGAGTGAAACTCTGTCCAATGAGAGGAGAAGCGGGTGACAAGCTATCGATCACCCCTCACAAAGGAGAAGTGGGTGATAAGGTATCGATCACTCCTCACAAAGACCAGGATGACGATCTCAATCATGGATCCAAGACATTTCTGCAAGATCTTCCTTTTCCTAATGGGGAAATTGATCTTTGTGTATATCCCAATAGTATTAATAACAGCATGTTATTACTCACCTGAAGATGCTGGACACTTTACACCTATTTTGTTTACTATTATTAACATTGTTTAACTGTTACATGTCTGGTACTTTATGAAAGAAAATATCAGGTATGATACAAGATGTAGAAAAAGTTCAACTGCAAAATTTAATTAGAGGTAGACCCAGATAGTTTATATTGTAAGAACATTACAGGTTATGTGATCACGATGTGATCAAAGAGGGGAATGATGGGTATATATGTGTGTATGTATATATGTGTGTATATGTATATATATATATATATATATATATATATATATATATATGTGTGTATATATATTATATATATTATGTTATATGGGTAATTTGAATCTCACATATTAAGCATATTGAGGGTAGCCTTAAATCTAGTATCAAATGTTTATAATGCAGCACACAGTATCTCAATCTCATTGCAGCATTCCACAAGTTTCTTTTGTATAAGTTGTAACATATGGTTCTAATATATGATCCTCTCTACAAATGGTTATATGGGCATATTCTGTTATGTGCTATAACAACATTCTTATTTCCTGTGGGCCCCTTATGCAGATGTGAAGTTAACTACGTTTTTTATATATTTCCTGTGACCTCATGTATGACGTATACATCACTATAAATTCTTTGTGTGTTCTTCAATAAAGGGGAATCTTGTGAAAACACTCAGTTGCATGTGTGTGTGATTTCAGTGGTCACCCCAGGGCCCTGAAGAAAACGTGTGCCGCACCCTTATCAGCCAGAGCAGAGCTAAGAAATAAAAGAAGTCACCCTACAGCATGTGTTTATGTGTATATGTGTATATAGGTGTATATATGTTTGTGTGTGTATATATTTTAGTGTGGGTGTATAATTGTATATACAGTACCATGCTAGGTTTAAGAGGTAAGTATTTAGTCTGACCTCCCATACACTTGAGCAATAGCAGGAACCTGGCTCTTGTAAACCTAAATGGAATAGAACCCTAATTAATGTTATTGTTAACATCTGTATTTGTCCTACTATTTCATGTCAAAATGGCTGCTATGAAAAAGGACTAATACACCAGGTTTCTGCAAGACAAGTTCTTGCTGGGCTTTTTCCGTGTATTACATACACGAGTTTAATTAATTGGAAGCTTGCTAATAAGATCAACTTTAAATCAAATTATTCCATTCAAAATGCTAAAGATCACATAATTTGACAGACATAAAATTATACTTTTGCATCATCAAGGCCACTCTCAAAGGGAAATCATCAAACAAACTGGAGGTCAAGGACAAAAAAAAGGACTGGAAGGCCAAAAAAAATTTCAAAATCTGATGAGAAGTTTCTCAGAGTTTCTTCTTTGAGAGACTGGAAAAAGCCCATCAAGGACCTGGCTCAGAATCTGACAGCTTCATTGGGATACCAAGTTGACCCTAATACAGTCCGAAGAAGCTTGATCAGGAATGGTCTTTGTGGAAGGTAGCCAAAAACCCACTTTTTTGGAAGGGGAACATGGTGAAAAGGCTAAGATATGCTAAAGCTCACAAAGATTGGAATAAAGATTGGTGGAAAAAGAGTATTATGAAGTGACAAATCCAAGTTTGAAATTTGTGAGTCTAATTGTCGACAATATGTTAGAAGAAGACGCAGAGAGAGATAAAAAAAAAAGTGCTTTTGGCCTTCAGTGAAACATGCTGGAGGGTCTGTCCTGGTTTGGGGCTGCATTTCTGCCAGTGGTGTTGGTGATATTGTCTGAATTGATGGGATTATGAATGCTGAAAAGTACAATTCATCATGCCATTCCTTCTGGAAAGTGCCTGATTGGGAATGTTTTTATTTTTCAGCATGATAACGATCCCAAGCATACAGCTAATGCAGTGAAATCATATTTGGAGAGAAAAACAGCTATTAAAATACTGACAGTCATGGACTGGGCTCCACAGAGTCCAGACCTGAATATTATAGAGGCAGTATGGGATCACCTGGACAGAGAAAGAAATAAAAAGCAACCTAAATCTAATACTTCAGAAAACTTCAGGACTGTTCAAGATGTGCTTAGTGCCAAGGGAGGTCACACTAAATATTGACTTTTTCCTGAAGAAGCCATTTTGTTCTGATAATTGTGTTTTTTTGTTTTTTTTTTATATTTTGAGTACATATTTCCTGTATTTTCTGTTTGTATCATAATAAAGAAACTGAAAAATAAATATGGATGGTCATTAAAACTTGATAAAATAACAAATCTAATGGTCTCCTAAGACTTTTGCACAGTACTGTATATATACAGTATATATATATATATATATATATATATATATATTGCTCATTAGCTATGCTTTGGAAGGGTTACTGTTTAAAAGAGGGGGTCACGCCCTGGGGCCTAGAGAGTTCTAGTTACACCTGTATGTATGTTTGTATGTATGTGTGTATGTATATATAAATATATATATATATATATATATATATATATATATATATATACAGTATATATATATATATATATATATATATATATATATATATATATATATATATATATATATATATATATATATAAATATATATTTCCAGCACGCAAGAATGTATATAAATATTACTTTTTATTTTCCAATCCAACAGTAGAAAAAACAGAATTCAATCATCCAAAATGTATATGCAGAGTATAATTCTTTAGGGCCCCTACTCATCCATTCATCCTTTTATGTCTCTTCCAAGCATACAAAAAAATCAAGGCAATTTTTTTGTTGAAAAAATAAATAAATAAATAAGAAAACCCCCAAGGGGGAACCGAATGTCATCAAATAAAAAGCTTTCCACAGTAAACAAACTCTTGTGTTTTAATAGCTTTCATTCTCCAGCCATGATCAAAAGTCTACCGTATAGCCAACTTTTAAGAACAAGAAGGATAGTGACAGATCCCATTACAGTTCAATAAACAATATATATCTATTTATATTTGCGATTTAAATTTTAACACGGTCAGGTTAGCGCACATGAAAACTTAGTAATCTTAAGGGGCATTATTGAAATATGAAATATTTTAAAAAATATTAAAATTTGTAAAAATTATTAAAAAATACTGTAAACTATATGTAGAATATATCTATATTTTTTACAGTATGTTGTAATAATTTTGTATAGTTTTTATTATTATTTTTAATATTTTATATTTAATATTTCAATAATGCACTTTAAGGTTACTACATTTTCATGTGTGCTAATCCAACTGTGTTAAATCCAGTAAAACAATGCGCAAAACGCATATTTTACATTCCTATGTTCTTCACAAAGCAAATAATGTATGTTTTATTATTAATTATATATTTCTTTATATATTTGATACTGCTCATGTAAAATGCATATCTATACCTTTATATCTATAGGAATAGCTATATAGGTATAGGTATATACAGTTATATATAGAAATATGTATTTACAATAAAAAGGACATTATCCTTCAAGTGAAGAACATTGGAATGTTAAATATGTATAGCAAATATACAGTAAAACACAAATATATAAATACATATGTACAAACATATAAATATATATATAAATATTAACAAAGTTCCACAAAGGCAAGAACTCACTGGCGTTATATCAAAAGACAGTTTTTACTGTGCAACAAACAATTTAGTGAACGTTTTCGGGCATCCGCCCGTCCTCAGACATAAAATATACATTTACTTACCACCCTTATAAGTGCAACCATACTGATCCCCAAGTGAACCGCTCTGCCACATCCGGGACTCAGCAGAGCTCAAACGGCGCAACTGTGCATGCGCCGACTGGACTACGGAGTGCCATCTGGGCCAACGTAAAAAAGCAAAACATTAAAAACAACAAAATAACAGTACTGCACAATCAGTTGATAATGGGCACGGTAATAATCAATTATGTTCAATAGCACAAACCGTTATATTAGCCATACTTAAAGAAAAAGAATATATACAATGGAGGATGTAATACCTTACCAAATGTGTTAATCATTAATGACAGGGCATAGGGCATATGAGGTATCTAGCACACATTCATTCTAGATGTCCTAAAGTAATATGGATCCTCAAATTCAATTTTGTTAATAAGGGTACATACCTAGATAAATACCCAGATCATATGTCTTAAATACCAATATGCTACCTCATAGTCAGTTATACTCGGTACATATAAGTACTTAATATTTAGAAAAAATTCACATATCCATATCTAAAAATGGGCACACTAACTAATCAGGAGTATGACAACCCAGTAACTTAATGGTTGTTATCATATCAGAGACCACTCAATCTGTAATCAAAGCGGGGCACACTAACTGACTAACATTATGACTACCTGAAAATTATTTTACAGAAAACAATGTAGGTCAAAATTAGTATTCAGGCCCCTAGAATCAATTGTTTCCAAGGTAAAAATCCATTTTGATTCCCTTTGGAGGAGCATTTTAGCTCTATTGTCCCCTCTAACTGGTGCTGGAATGTGGTCAATAATTATGTACCTAAGATCAGATACATTATGTCTATGCATCACAAAATGCCTAGCTACCGATTGCTCAGAACTACCAACGTCGAGTGCTGTGCGTATGGCTGATCGATGGTTGGCCATACGTATCCGCAGGTCATCTTGGGTTTTCCCTATGTAGAACTTCCCACAGGGACAGTGGTGCATGTGACTCTGTAATTAATAGTGTAACATTTATTTCTCCATGGGAGTACAAAGTATTTACTTTGAGGTAAACCGTTACAAGTCACACACCCACTACACCTTTAGCATCCATTCATTTCTGAGCCGAATCATGTTCTATTAATGATGCTGGGTCTGTTGTCGGTACTTAATAGCTGATCACGAAGGGATCTTCCTTTCCTATACCCTACCATCGGACCTTCAAAGTTATTAAATGGTAGTAATGCGTCAGTTTTAATAATATTCCAATTTTTCTTAAGAATATTAGGTATATCCATTTTATCAGCGGTGAATTCTGTAGAGAGAGAATATAAGTCTCTTGTTAGTAGAGTCCTTTGTTTTCTTCATTAATGCCTGCTCCTGGGTCATGGATAGCGATTCCTCCAACGACACTTGTAGATATTTATTACCTTATCCCGTCTTGAAATTTATGGTACATCTCCTTCAGTTGTGCTGCCCTCTTACTCGGATCACTGTTGTTCCTCACAACTCTCTTAAACTGTGATTTAGGCAATGCCTTCTTCAGGCTTGGATGGTGACAACTTGTGGCCTCCAATAGAGAGTTGCGGTCAGTTGGTTTATGGAACAATGTAGTAATCAACCTGTTGTCTGTTTTCATTATCCTTAAATCCAGGAAGTCTATCGTGATTTTATAATAATTCATTTTGAATACCAAATTGTAGTTTTGTTGATTTAGTAATCTGAAGCCATTCCTCAAGATCCTGTTTTGATCCTCTCCATAATAGTATAAGGTTGTCAATATATCTTTTAAATAATATCACCCTGGGATCTTTAAATGCCATAGTATCCTCCTCTTCAAAACATGCCATGTACAGGGATGTGCATTGCTATAACAATATATGTTTACATTTTCAAAGTGAACATTTTATAAGTGAGGCATTAGCAATAGAATTATACAAGAATTATACAAGAACTGCACTCACTACTCAGCACAGTGCTGCCTATTGACATCTGCTGAAGAATTGCACACTACATCAAGCTAACCCTATTCTCTCTCCTCTGCTTTCAGGTATGTGAATAGAGACCCTGTCAATCTGCAAACTATTCACTGCTCTCTGGTGTTTTTTACTCTCCTGTAACTCTCTTCTGGTATGTGAATAGAGACCCTGTCAATCTGCAAACTATTCACTGCTCTCTGGTGTTTTTTACTCTCCTGTAACTCTCTTCTGGTACGTGAATAGAGACCCTGTCAATCTGCAAACTATTCACTGCTCTCTGGTGTTTTTTACTCTCCTGTAACTCTCTTCTGGTACGTGAATAGAGACCCTGTCAATCTGCAAACTATTCACTGCTCTCTGGTGTTTTTAACTCTCCTGTAACTCTCTTCTGGTACGTGAATAGAGACCCTGTCAATCTGCAAACTATTCACTGCTCTCTGGTGTTTTTTACTCTCCTGTAACTCTCTTCTGGTACGTGAATAGAGACCCTGTCAATCTGCCAACTATTCACTGCTCTCTGGTGTTTTTTACTCTCCTGTAACTCTCTTCTGGTACGTGAATAGAGACCCTGTCAATCTGCAAACTATTCACTGCTCTCTGGTGTTTTTTTACTCTCCTGTAACTCTCTTCTGGTATGTGAATAGAGACCCTGTCAATCTGCAAACTATTCACTGCTCTCTGGTGTTTTTTACTCTCCTGTAACTCTCTTCTGGTACGTGAATAGAGACCCTGTCAATCTTCAAACTATTCACTGCTCACTGGTGTTTTTTACTCTCCTGTAACTCTCTTCTGGTACGTGAATAGAGACCCTGTCAATCTGCAAACTATTCACTGCTCTCTGGTGTTTTTTACTCTCCTGTAACTCTCTTCTGGTACGTGAATAGAGACCCTGTCAATCTTAAAACTATTCACTGCTCTCTGGTGTTTTTTACTCTCCTGTAACTCTCTTCTGGTACGTGAATAGAGACCCTGTCAATCTGAAAACTATTCACTGCTCTCTGGTGTTTTTTTACTCTCATGTAACTCTCTTCTGGTATGTGAATAGAGACCCTGTCAATCTGCAAACTATTCACTGCTCTCTGGTGTCTTTTACTCTCCTGTAACTCTCTTCTGGTACATGAATAGAGACCCTGTCAATCTGCAAACTATTCACTGCTCTCTGTTGTTTTTTACTCTCCTGTAACTCTCTTCTGGTACGTGAATAGAGACCCTGTCAATCTGCAAAGTATTCCCTGCTCTCTGGTGTTTTTTACTCTCCTGTAACTCTCTGGTACGTGAATATTTACATAGAGCAAATGATTTTAGTTTGTTAATTTAGTCCTACATCTGTTGTACTGTTATCCAATGTCTTATTTCTAATGTTCAGTTACTTGCCATGGGATGTTCAATCCTTATCAATACTTGCTATTATTCTAAAATGTATAGCTGTCTTATTCCATAGTTTTAACCTCCCCCAAATTTTATTGTCTGTTTACTTAACATCTCACCCTTACCAGACCAGAATCTAACTTTCCAATTGGCCTTTCCAATTGTCTTTGATTAGCAATCAACTAAATTTAGTGGACTCAGCTGACTGCCCTCCCTGCATATATTTCACACTAGTTTGGGATGTGCATTGCACTGGGATGTGCATTGCTATAACAACATATGTTCACATTTTCAAAGTGAACATTTTATAAGTGAGGCATTAGCAATAAAATTATACAAGAATTAAGTCAACATTTTATAAGTGAGGCCTTAGCAATAGAATTATACAAGAATTAAGTGAACATTTTATAAGTGAGGCATTAGCAATAGAATTATACAAGAATTGGGCAAGGGGCAAGAAAAAGGCAGGTACTTTTGTAATATTATGTTTTATATACCTTACTGTTTTCTTATGCAATTGCAACTGTAATACTGTGCCTTATGTGTTTAACTATTTCCCTCTTTTGTAAAAATGCCTAATATCTTCTTTTTCCTTTTTGCTGCCTTTTGTCTCTATAACAAACTACATTATTCAATTACTCCTTCTCCCTCTCCACCTGCATTGTTCATTAGCCCATCTCTCTTAAACTCACCTTACTTTTGTACTCACAAACTTTACCTATTCCTAAGCACTCTCTCTCCCCCCTTGTCTCAAAAGCAGTCTCATTACTGCAAATCTGTATCTCATCTCATGTCACTCTCCCTCTTGCTTTTACTAACTGCTGGTGACATCTCCCCTAATCCTGGTCCCCAACAATTGCCTAGCCGTGCACATCCATGTATACCATCCCACAGACTCAAAAAACAAAACTCTGACAACCTTACTCACATTCCTCTTGCATAAAAAGCCACTACCCCTTTCACTTGTGCACTCTGGAACTCTCGCTCTGTTTGCAACAAACTCACTTCTATACATGACCTCTTTATCTCACACTCCATCAACCTTCTGGCCCTAACAGAAACCTGGCTTTCTCCCCTAGACACAGCATCCACTGCCGCTCTGTCACATGGGAGTCTCCACTTCAGCCACACTCCTAGGTCTGGTAATAGACAAGGAGGTGGTGTAGGTATTTTACTTTCCTCTCGTTACACCTTTCAACAAATACATCCCATCTCTTCCCTCACATTTTCCTAATTCCAACCCACATGATTCGCTTATTCTCTCCTCTTTCTATACGTGTTGCAGTCATGTACCGTCCTCCTGGCTCCTCAACTCAATTTCTAGATCACTTGGCTGCCTGGCTACCTTATTTCCTTTCCTCAGACACCCCTTCCCTCATTCTTGGTGACTTCAACATCCCTCTTGACAATCCCACTGCCTCCTCTGCAAAACAACTTTTGCAACTCACTTCCTCTTTCGGTTTGTCACAATGGACTGATTCTCCCACTCACAAAGATGGTCACTCCCTTGACCTGATCTTTAGCTATCGATGCACTCTTTCAAATTTCACAAATTCCCCCTTTCCTCTTTCTGACCACCATCTCCTTACTTGCAACATATCATCCCTCCCTACAACTCTCCCTCCTTCTGCTCCTCACACCAAAATTCAAAGAAGCATTATGTCATTAGATCAACAACAGCTTTCTAATTCCCTCAAACCTCTCCTCTCATCCTTCTCCTTCTTTTCCTGCCCTGACCAATATATCTGCCACTATAACTCCACCCTTACATCTGTCCTTGACAATCTCGCCCCTCTTACCATTGCTCGGAAATCAAACACTCATCATCAGCCCTGGCATACTCCTCTGACACAATACCTATGCAGATGTTCCCGTACTGCTGAGCGGCACTGGAGAAAATCTAGGAGTTCAGCTGATTTTCAACATTGCAAATTTATCTTGAACTTCTACTACTCTGCCCTTAATTTCCATAAGCAACACTACTTCTCTACTCTTATCTCTAATCTTTCTTCAAACCCAAAACATTTGTTCTCCACTTTCAATACTCTTCTCTGCCCTCCCCCACCTCCTAATACAACTTCTCTGTCAGCTCAAGACTTTGCCAACCACTTCAATAACAAATCGACTCCATCAGAAATGAAATCAGCTCTCAACATAATTCCATTCTCTCACCCCCTCAAATTCTCTCAATCAACCACAACCCACATAACCTTAAACTTAGCTCATTCTCCCCTGTTACTGAGGAAGAAGTTTCGGCACTTATACTGTGCTCTCACCTCACTACCTGTCCCCTTGACCCTATCCCCTCACAGCTACTCCCCTTCCTCTCTGCCACCCTTACCCCTATACTCACACACACTTTCAACCTCTCCCTCAGCACCGGTATATTTCCCTCATTGCTGAAACATGCACTGGTCACACCTATCCTCAATAAACCTTCCCTTGATCCTACCTCCCCATCCAACTACCGCCCTATTTCCCTCCTCCCTCTTGCATCAAAGCTTCTCGAAAAACTAGCTTATGCACGCCTATCCCATTTCCTTACAATAAACTCCATCCTTGACCCATTGCAATCTGGATTTTGTCCCCATCACTCCACAGAGACAGCAATTGTTAAGGTTACAAATGACCTACTTACAGCAAAATCAAAAGGCCACTTCTCTCTGCTTATCCTCCTTGATCTGTCCGCAGCCTTTGACACTGTTGACCACCCTCTTTTTCTCCAAACCCTCCAATCCTTCGGCATCTGTGACACAGCCCTCTCATGGCTCTCTTCCTACCTGTCAAACCATACCTTTAGTGTAGCCTTCTCTGGGGCCTCCTCTGCCCCGTCACCACTTTCTGTTGGAGTACCGCAAAGGCTCTGTCCTCGGTCCCCTTCTCAATCTACACATCATCACTAGGTTCCCTAATAAAGTCCCACGGTTTACAATATCATTTGTATGCCGATGACACCCAAATCTACTTCTCTGCACCAGACCTATCTCCTTCCTTGCTAACCCGTGTCACTAACTGTCTTTCTCACATCTCTAACTGGATGTCCTCTCACTACCTCAAGCTAAATCTCTCCAAAACTGAGCTCCTTATTTTCCCCCCTTCTTCCAAACTCTCCACCCCCAATCTCTCTATAATTATCGACAACTCCATCATTACCCCTACCCCGCACGCCTGATGTCTCCGGGTCACATTTGACTCAGATCTTTCTTTCACTCCTCACATTCAGTCATTGGCTAAAGCCTGTCGCTTCCACCTTAAAAACATCTCTAAAATTAGACACTTCCTTATACAAGACACAACTAAGATTTTAATCCACTCTCTCATTCTTTCCCACCTCGATTACTGCAACTCTGTCCTCTCTGGTCTCCCCACCTGCCGCCTAGCTCCTTTACAATCCATAATGAATGCCTCTGCCAGACTCATCTTCCTTACACGTTGCTCTTCATCTGCTGCACCTCTCTGCCAATCCCTTAACTGGCTTCCTCTTGCCTCTAGGATCAAACACAAAATTCTCATTCTGACATGCAAAGCCCTCAACTGCACTGCTCCCCCCTATATCTCAGACCTTGTCTCCAGATACTCTCCCTCCCGTCCGCTTCGCTCTGCTCACGACCTCCTACTCTCCTCCTCTCTTGTCACCTCATCACACTCCCGTTTACAGGACCTCTCCAGACTGGCTCCTATCTTGTGGAACTCTCTGCCCCACTCCCCAAGACTCTTTTCTAGTTTTAAAAGCTTCAAATGTTCCCTAAAGACTCTACTGTTCAGGGATGCATACAACTTACGCTAACCTTTCTTTATACCAGTTCCTCCCCTCCATTGCTATCCCCTGAACCCCCATTAGCATGTAAGCCTAAGAGTCCAGCTGTTTGTAGATCACCTTCTTAAGAGCTGACTACAACAGTGCAACTCTTGGCAGGGCCCTCTACCCATTTGATCCCTATAATTGTTTTGTTATACTCCACATTTGTTTATAGCACTGCGGAATCTGTTGGCGCTCTACAAATAACCGATAATAATAATAATAATAATAATAATAATAATAATGTAGAGTTTGGCATATGATGGGGCCAAGTTTGATCCCATCGCTGTACCAGCAATCTGGAGGTAATAGCTATTTTCAAATTTGAAATAATTGTATTTCAAACAATACTCTGTTAGTTCCAAGATGACATCCACAGGTGGACCAATATATGGATATTGAACATAATTGATTATTACAGTGCCCATTATCAACTGATTGTGCAGTACTGTTATTTTGTTGTTTTTAAAGTTTTGCTTTTTTACGTTGGCCCAGATGGTGCTCCTTAGTCCAGTTGGCACATGTGCAGTAGTGCCGTTTTAGCTCTGCAGAGTCCTGGATGTGGCAGAGCGGTTCACTTGGGGATCAGTATGGTTGCACTTATAAGGGTGGTAAGTAAATCTACATTTTATGTCTGAGGACGGGCGGATGCCCGAAAACGTTCACTAAATTGTTTGTTGCACAGTAAAAAATATCTTTTGATAAAATGCCAGTGAGTGCTTGCCTTTGTGGAACTTTTTTTTTGTATACGGAGTTGGCGAGCACCCTGGGAGCTGTGATGTTATGAGTGTGCTGGGTTCCTTTGGACTTTTGTGTATAATACTTAACCCATAGCACCCTGTCAATTGATTATACTTTTCCTTGGACAGAACACACTCTAATAGTGACATAATGTCACAGATTACACAGACTGCACAGACAGCACGGACTGACAATGTTGAGGATATACCTGGAGCAAACATCTTCCAGTTCACAGAGGAGGATGCTACCAGAATAAGGTTTGAGGAGATTTCTATTAAGGCTAAGAGGGAACAGCCAGATATATAACAACTTGGTTAAGCTAAAAAAATGGAACATTGAATTTAAAATGCATGGTTGCTACCTATCAGCCTACCATCGCAAAATGTTCATCCCAAGGGGTTTCAGGGTGAAAAATGTTCCCACCATTGGGAGGAATAATCCTGTTTTTTGTACAAAGTGGTGTGGAATACTTAATAAATGCTCCCTGGACCTTATCTTACTTGTGATTACTGAGGCAAGCAATATACTTAAACAACTTGATGAGGAAATAAATAATTTTGAATCTGAACACCTATCTAAACTTGAGCAAGGAGACTGGCTCAATAATATGAAGAAGGATTTAGAAGCACATGAGTCTGAATTAGTAGCCTTCAAGGAGAGGAAATGGGATTCAGTTACATCTGATTACAATTAGAAACAAGTTTACAAATGGCTAATGGGGGTGGAAGAAAAACGCCAGATACAGAGATACAGACGAACCAGACAAAATAAACCAAAAAAACGTGGATACTGTGGATAGTTCCGGTAATAGTAGTGATTGTGAGCCAATAACAGCGATAACACCCCGTGGGGATAACCCAACTTCCTATGGCATGGCCACTCATTCAAAAAATGGGTATGGAAGAGGCCACACACAAGAAGAGGGGGCAGATTCACCAGAGGAAGACCACCCAGATACTGGAGGAGACGATGAATAATGACATTATAATCAATTTGAGTAGCCATCACATTACTGACCCTGAGAGGAGTGTACTAACTAAAGGCCTAAAGTTTATACCAACCAATCAGACTGATGAATTCTCATTACAGAATAATCTATATAAATTTAAAAGACAACTGACGCTGAAAGAGCATTTTGGTTTGGGTGAAAATACAACCGATGGGCTAAGGAAGAAAGGACAATTTGATCCCAAAAGTACTAATTCAAGTATCCATACCTTCTAACGTATAGTGGAACAAGAAATAACTGATAGTATACATTCCAACTATAACATTCAAAGGGATAACCTAAGTAAGAAAGAACGTAAGGCATTAAAAGGCCTTAGGGAGAATCACCAGGTGGTTATCCATGAAGCTGATAAGGGGGGAGCACTCGTGCTCCAGGACTATAAGGATTACAGAAATGAAATCTTATCACAGCTATCTGATGCACGGACATACCGCAAATTGGAGGGTGACCCCACTAAGGAATTTAAGTGTAAAGTGGATAGATATATTATATCAGCTATGGAATCAAATTGCCTCTCCAAGATTCTGGGTGATTACATGATGGTGGATTTTCCCATCACACCAGTGATATATACGCTTCCCAAGGTGCATAAGGATTTGAACCACCCACAAGGACGTCCGATTGTATCCTCTAGGGGTTCCATATTGCAGCCCATTGCAACTTACCTGGATACATTGTTCCAACCCTTGGTACACAACATGCCCTTGTTTATATTGGATTCAATAGAAGTCATCCAAATCAACAGAGGTATGCTGGATGTGGAGACTGATGACATCCTTGTCACTTTGGATGTCACCAGTCTCTTCACAGTAATCCCACATGATGAAGGCCTGGCAGCAATTAGGAGAAAATTACTCAAATATCTATATATTGGTCCACCTGTGGATGTCATCTTGGAACTAACAAAGTATTGTTTGAAATACAAATATTTCAAATTTGAAAATAGCTATTACCTCCAGATTGTCGGTACAGCGATGGGATCAAATGTGGCCCCATCATATGCAAACCTGTACATGGCATGTTTTGAAGAGGCAAATACTATGGCATTTAAAGATCCCAGGGTGATATTATTTAAAAGATATACTGACGACCTTATACTATTATGGAGAGGATCAAAACAGGATCTTGAGGAATGGCTTCAGATACTAAATCAACAAAACCACAATTTGGTATTCAAAATGAATTGTGATAAAATCACGATAGACTTCCTGGATTTAAGGATAATGAAAACAGACAACAGGTTGATTACTACATTGTTCCATAAACCAACTGACCTCAACTCTCTATTAGAGGCCACAAGTTGTCACCATCCAAGCCTGAAGAAGGCATTGCCTAAATCACAGTTTAAGAGGGTTGTGAGGAACAACAGTGATCTGAGTAAGAGGACAGCACAACTGAAGGAGATGTACCATAAATTTTAAGACAGGGGATATGGTAATAAATATCTACAAGTGTTGTTGGAGGAATCGCTATTCATGACCCAGGAGCAGGCATTAATGAAGAAAACAAAGGACTCTACTAACAAGACATATATTCCCTACAGAATTCACCCCTGATAAAATGGATATACAGTGGGGCAAATAAGTGTTTAGTCAGCCACCAATTGTGCAAGTTCTCCCACTTAAGAAGATGAGAGAGGCCTGTAATTTTCATCATAGGTATACTTCAACTATGAGAGACAAACTGTGGAAAAAAATCCAGACAATCACATTGTCTGATTTAGAAAGAATTTATTTGCATATTATGGTGGAAAATAAGTATTTGGTCACCTACAAACAAGCAAGATTTCTGGCTCTCACAGACCTGTATCTTCTTCTTTAAGAGGCTCCTCTGTCCTCCACTCATTAGCTGTATTAATGGCACCTGTTTGAACTTGTTATCAGTATAAAAGACACCTGTCCACAACCTCAAACAGTCACACTCCAAACTCCACTATGGTGAAGACCAAAGAGCTGTCGAAGGACACCAGAAACAAAATTGTAGACCTGCACCAGTCTGGGAAGACTGAATCTGCAATAGGCAAGCAGCTTGTTGTGAAGAAATCATCTGTGGGTCAATAATTAGAAAATGGAAGACATACAAGACCACTGATAATCTCCCTTGATCTGGGGCTCCACCCAAGATCTCACCCTGTGGGGTCAAAATGATCACAAGAATGATGAACAAACATCCCAGAACCACACGGTGGACCTAGTGAATGACCTGCAGAGAGCTAGGACCAACGTAACAAAGGCTACCATCAGTAACACACTACGCCGCCAGGAAGTCAGATCCTGCAGTGCCAGACGTGTCCCCCTGCTTAAGCCAGTACATGTCTGAGCCCGTCTGAAGTATGCTAGAGAGCATTTGGATGATCCAGAAGCGGATTGGAGAATGTCATATGGTCAGATGAAACCAAAGTAGAACTGTTTGGAAGAAACACAACTCGTTGTGTTTGGAGGAGAGAGAATGCTGAGTTGCAACCAAAGAACACCATACCTACTGTGAAGCATGGGGGTGGCAACATCATGCTTTGGGGCTGTTTCTCTGCAAAGGGAACAGGACGACTGATCCGTGTACATGAAAAAATGAATGGGGCCATGTATCGTGAGATTTTGAGTGCAAACCTCCTTCCATCAGCAAGGGCATTGAAGATGAAACGTGGCTGGGTCTTTCATTATGACAATGATACCAAACACACCGCCCAGGCAATGAAGGAGTGGCTTCGTAAGAAGCATTTCAAGGTCCTGGAGTGGCCTAGCCAGTCTCCAGATCTCAACCCCATAGAAAACCTTTGGAGGGAGTTGAAAGTCGGTGTTGCCCAGCAACAGCCCCAAAACATCAGTGCTCTAGAGGAGATCTGCATGCAGGAATGGGCCAACATACCAGCAACAGTGTGTGACAACCTTGTGAAGACTTACAGAAAATGTTTGACCTCTGTCATTGCCAACAAAGGATATATAACAAAGTATTGAGATGAACTTTTGATATTGACCAAATACTTATTTTCCACCATAATTTGCAAATAAATTTGTTATTGTGATTGTCTGGATTTGCTTCCACATTTTGTCTCTCATAGTTGAGGTATACCTATGATGGAAATTGCAGGCCTCTCTCATCTTCTTAAGTGGGAGAACTTGCACAATTGGTGGCTGACTAAATACTTTTTTGCCCCACTGTACCTAATATTCTTAAGAAAAATTGGAATATTATTAAAACTGAAGCATTGCTACCATTTAACAGACATCAACGTCCTTTCCTTATTGGCCCACACAGTTTACGCTGAGGAAACAGTTATCCACACTCGATACAGTGTATCGGATCTTACCACAGATGTACCATAAATGTAACTTTATACATCCAACATTCATATATCATGTACAGCGAGTCTTATGGTAAGACTTGCTGTACATGACGTCTGTAACCAATAAGAAAAGACGTGGCAGTTGAGGCCACTCCTCCACTCGATCTGTTATACTGAGGTCACGCCCAGTGAGAGTGTCAGAGGTTTGAAGGCTATGTGAACGCTGACATACGCATTAAGTTAAGTGCAACATTTTCCACACAAACAATATACTTACGATTTAATGTACAGCCAAATCTGTAGTTATTAATTCCCAATGATGAGTGCAAGTATACCAACTACTGTACTATATGTCTGACCTTATGTGCAGTCTGATCTGCGTTCAATTGCGGGAACGAGACTGTCTGTATCAAACACGCTGTGGGATCATGTGTGCAGTTTTTACTGCGGTCCAATTCCCTGTCTGTTTGTTCATATGCAGGAGTCCAGCTGGCTCTATAACTAGTTCAATTCAATTCAATTTATGCTTGCATTTTATATGGCTATTTGGTATCTGACCACATGCAGGCTAGTAAATAGTTATAAATACCGTGTATGTACTGTTTTAAGGTTCCCCTGTATAGATATATGTATATATATATGTTTGTTTGTGATACGCTTGCTCTATGCAGTGCTACAAGGCGTAAATGTGTGAATGCCATTTGGATGTATTTAGTAGTTTAATAAAACCAATTTTTTTCACTTATCTCGTGTGCTGTTTTTTTCCCTTCCATTTAGGGTATTATTATATGCCCTAATTTCTCTCTCTAAGTTTTACATATATTTTACTATGGGGCCTATTTAACAAAGGTCTGTTGGACCTGATCTGACGGTGCAGATCAGGTCCAACAGACCTCGCTGAATGAAGAGAGCAATACGCTCTCCGTATTCAGCATTGCACCAGCAGCTCTTGTGAGCTGCTGGTGCAATGCCGCCCCCTGCAGATTTGCGGCCAATCGACCACCAGCAGGGGGTGTCAATCAACGCAAACAAACTCAATCGGGTTGAATTGCGGCGATGTCTGTCCGCCTGCTCAGAGCAGGTGGACAGGTTATGGAGCAGCGGTCTTTAGACCACTGCTTCTTAACTGGTGTTTCTGGCAAGTCTGCAGGCTCGCCAGAAACATGGGTCCTCAAGCTCCATCCGGAGCTTGATAAATGGGCCCCTAAAAGTGTATCTGTACTTCTACATGTATTTTTGATGTATTTTGTGACACTTTTTTGTTTTGTGAAACAGTTAATCAGAGCTCTGAGGACGTAAAATCCTGATGAGCATTAAATGCAATTGTGCTAAAGCGATCACGTTTACTTTAAACTTGTAATACAAGTGCTACACCAGAGGCGCGCAAACAGACACAATAAACCCCTTTTCTTGGTAAATTCATTTCCCCCAGAAATGAACTTTACCAAGCAGTGATTTAACCTACTCCCAGCTGATGAGTGGCAATAACCTGAGATTGGTCTAAATCACTGTACAAACCCTAGCTAAGCATTAAAGCTGTGTAATGCAGCAGTGCTATGGCATAAAGGGAAGTCTGTCTTAAAAAGCAGGCTAAAAGTAAAAAGGTGAGTCATTGTGAACCTCATTTGCATATCTTACCCAGATTCCTTTGCTGCATTGGAAACAGTGTAGTCAGAGAGTTTCTGGGTTTAAAGCAAGTCTTCTGACTTGTTTAGATTTGTAAATGATTTACACAATGAGTTATTTTCTCTATATGTTTATATACATATAATAATATGAGAACACACAGTTCCCCATAGACCGCAATGTAAAGGCACTTTTCAGTGCCCTTTTTTTCTAACACCTCACACCCATTCACTTTATTCTCTCATAATTGCTTCTTGCAGTTATTTTATTAAAAAAAATAAAAACGCTACAAGTTTCTTTATTAAAAACTACAACACACATTTGGGGGCAATTGTGGGACATTTTGAAAATGAATCAGAGATCTGATATCTGGTTAATTTTCAGTGCGCTAATTGCTACCGCAAGCTCACGGTATGCCAGGACTCTTACCTGGAGGACCCCTTCTTGGCGTCCTATGTGGCGTCCTATGTGGAGAGATGCTGAGATCCATCTGAAGCTGCTGTGCTGCAACTCCCTAGGTGCGTGTGGCCACGCCTTCCTAGGATTTAAAGAGCCATCCTGTTGATTACAGGAACTCTCACCTGGAGGAATCAGGTGTGGGAGTTCCTATAAAAGTGTAATCAGCCCTGCACTCCCTGCTGAGTTATTGCCCTATACAGAGCATACTTCTCTGGCTCCTTCTCCTGAGACTTGGCTTGCTTGCTGTGATACCTGTGTATGCTTACCTTGCTTTGGAACACAATAATCTCTGCTGTGATATCAGTGAATGCTTACCTTTTCACTGAAGCCAAGCATCTCTGCTGTGATACGTTTATTCTTACCTTGTTCCTGAAGCCAAGCATCTCTACTGTGATACCTGAGTATGCTTACCCTTTTCCTGAAGCCAAGCATCTCTGCTGTGATACATGTGTATGCTTACCTTTTATCTGAAGACAAGCATCTCTGCTGTGATACCTGTGTATGTTTACCTTCTTCCTGAAGCCAAGCGTCTCTGCTGTGATACCTGTCTATGTTTACCTTGCTCCTGAAGCCAAGCGTCTCTGCTGTGATACCTGTGTATGCTTACCTTGCTCCTGAAGCCAAGCATCTCTGCTATGATTCCTGTGAATGCTCTCCTGAATCCTAAAACCAAGCATACTTTCCTTGATACCCACGTATGCTCACCTTGCTCTTGAAACCAAGCATACTTACCTTGATACCCACGTATGCTCACCTTGCTTTTGAAACCAAGCATACTTACCTTGAAATCCACATATGCTCTCCTTGCTCTTGAAACCAAGCATACTTCCCTTGATACCCACATATGTTCACCTTGCTCTTGAAACCAAGCATGCTTACCTTGATACCCACGTATGCTCAACTTGCTCCTGAAACCAAGCATACTCACCTTCATATCTACATATGCTAAACTTGCTCCTGAAACCAAGCATACTTACCTTGATACCCACGTATGCTCACCTTGCTCCTGAAACCAAGCATACTTACCTTGATACCCACGTATTCTCACCTTGCTCCTGAAACCAAGCATACTTATCTTGATACCCACGTATTCTCACCTTGCTCTTGAAACCAAGCATACTTACCTTGATACCCATGTATGCTCACCTTGCTCCTGAAACCAAGCATACTCACCATGATATCTATGTATGCTAAACTTGCTCTTGAAACCAAGCATACTTACCTTGATACCTACGTATGAAACCAAGAACCCCTCCTGTGATACCTGTGTATGCTTATCTGCATCCTGAAAGTCGAATCCTCACTAACAGTGCCCGCTGAGTAGTCTGTGCTTGTTGAGAGACTTGTGCTTATTCTATGGGTATTCTATTCCCTTTTCCCCAACTCCAGAATATTGTTGTTTATAATTTTGCTTCAGTAAAGTATTCACAAGAAAATACTTTCTTTGTCCTGTGTCTCTATTCCTGCATACCAAGTTCCTCACACCTTCCCTCTCTCCCTCACACGGTACCATTAACCAGCCACTTGTAATCGCTGGTTATTTATCGTGTGGATTAGCCCGTTTACGGGAGCGATAAATTAGCACTCCACTTGTAATCTAGGCCTTAAATGGTGCTCTTTCATATTAATGATAGAAAAGCATCCCTTTAACTGACTAACTTCAATTTCTATATTTTGTACTTATTATCAGTCTGAGTACTTGAAATCAGCATTCGAAAAATCTGTCTTATAATCAAGCCGTCTCTATACTGCTGTACAATATATATATATATATATATATATATATTTTAATTTCCATGTGGGTGCCACTAAAAATGCCACAGCTTACTGAATAAAAAATGATACGTTGTTTGATCTTAGGAATGAGACAGTTCTGTATAATTTTCTTTACAGACAGTAATTAAGCATTGTCTGCTGTATAATTAACACATTGTTGTAATTGCGTGTTTGAGATAATGATGTTTATTTGCCTTAATCTATTGTAATTTTGATCCACATGCAAGGAGAAGCATTCTTTGCCTTAAGGCTGAGCCAATGAGAAGTGTATGGAATGTATAAATGACACTATTAATGATGAAACAGATGTTCACCTGAGGATTCCAGTTTACATCTTTCGGAGAACTGTCATTCTTCATTTAGGCACTAATTTTATAATACTCTTTATGTGATCTTTACAACTGGTTCCTTGCCTTTTGTTTTGTGATCTAATTAAAGAGCACAGGCATCACATTCAAGTGTTTAATTTAATTACAAATGTTGTTATGTACCTATGATGGTTAAACACATTCAATTTCTCTGTAATATGTCAAAAGCTACTCAGCACATACTGTGCAAATGGTCATCAAAATTCAAATGTTATATTTGAATGTTACATTTGATACTTTAATGTTAATATTCAATATTTGATTGCTACATTCAAGCCCAGATTACAAGAGCGTGGGGTGTGCTATCAATGCTGCAAGGTCTAAAAATAGCTATGAATTGCAAACAAATTTGTTATTGTGAATGGTAAAAATGAATTACTAGAGATAGAGAATATGTGTCTCGCTGGCAGCAGCAAGATAGCGCTATTATGACTACCTCCCTCTGCAGACCTCCTGAAATAGCTATAAAAAAAAACCAAGCCCCATTGAAAGACCAGCTATATACAGGATATGTTGCTGTTGTTTGTGTGTGTGAGAGGTGTGTGAGAGACAGTTAGTGTATTTGTGTCTGTGTGTTTGTGTGAGAGAGAGAGAATGTGTGTGTTAGTGTCTAAGAGTGTGTGTGTGAGATAGAGTGTGTTAGTGTGTGAGAGTGTGTTTAGTGTGTGTGCAAGTGTGAGTGTGTGTGAGAGTATGTTAGTGTGTGTGAGAGTGTGTTAGTGTTTTTTGTGCCAGTGTGAGTGTGTGTAAGAGTATGTTAGTGTATGTAAGAGTATGTTAGTGTGTGTGAGAGTATGTTAGTGTGTGTGAGAGTGTGTTTGTGTATGTTTGTGTGCCAGTGTGTGTGAGAGTGTGTTAGTGTATGTGTGTGTGCCAGTGTGAGTATGTTAGTGTGTGTGATAGTGTGTTAGTGTAGGTGTGTGTGCCAGTGTGTGTGAGAGTGTGTTATAGTGTGTGTGCCAGTGTGAGTGAGTATGTTAGTGTGTGAGTGTGTGTGAGAGATAGAGAGAGTGAATATATATGTGGGATTTTATGTTTTTGTGCTATTATACATAGTGTGTACTCTGCAAGTATTCAGGTTTGGCCTAAACTAAAGCTGACAACCCTACAAGCAAATGAATGAGCGAAATTTTTTGAGAGCACAAAGCAAACTCTACATGGCTAAGTAAGTGCTGAAATAAAATGTGCAGACTGAAGGTGACAGTAAAATAGCATATGAAGTCAGTTGATTGAAAGCTTTTAACAAATAGTGAAATGATTTATTTGCATTTTTTAAAGGTTTGCCTCATTTTTTAATATTTTGTTGTATACTAGATTAACCCACTTTCAAATTATCCCGAGAGAGTACACCTGCAGATTACAGCCATGACAACAATGAACTATATGTTTATTTGGCATAGAACATACACAGAAGGCCCAAAATCACTGGTACTTGTGTATGCACTTTTCTATGTGCATTTGCTCCAAGCAAATACTTATTCAAGGGACTTGAAGGACCAAATTCTTTTTTTTAATAATGCGGACAGAGTATAGAATTTTAAAAAGTTTCCAATGTATTCTATTATCAAATTTGCTTTGTTCTCATAGTATTTTTTTTAAGAGATATATAGGTAGGTAGCATGCAGTACCAGATCATTTTTTTTTGCATTTTTGCTATCAATCCATTTAAACAGAAATAGAACCTTTTTTGTATTTACCTATGAAAACTATATCTTTTTTTAATAGATAACCCAAGGTATTGATCTAGACCCATTTTGGTATATGTCATGCCATCAGTTCACCACAATACAATCATATTAAAAAAAAAATTAAACTTTTTACAAACTTAGGGTTTCTCACTGACATTTTTTACATACTGCTTGTTTAGTCATAACACAAATGGTTGTAAAAGCTTCTCTAGGATCCCCTTTGTTCGGAAATAGCAGATATGCATGGATTTGCCATTTGGTAATTAGAAGGCCACTAAATGCAGCTGCGCAGCACACTTCTAATATTACAAGTAAAAGTAAACTCGTTCGCTCAGACGTAATTGTATTTAACGCTCATAAGGATAGCGTGACTTCAGAGGTCTAACTGTTAAGCTTGAATAAAAAGTGGAAAAAACCCTCATCAAAAATACACGTAAAAGTGCAGTTACACTCATAATAATATCTAATAAAAAATATTTAAAATAAAAATGCAATAAAAAGTTATAAGGTTTCAGATGTCTCCAAATGTAAAAGAAGGTGGCCACTCATGGCATTCCGCTCTTTTCGGAGCCGTATTTCTTAATGTGAAAGTGCAACACACTAAGATCTTGATTTGCCCAGATCCTAGTGTGTTGGACTTTCACAAGAAGAAATCTGGCTCCAAAAAGAGCCTTATGCTGTGAAAGGCCACCTTCTTCCACAAACAAAGGCAACCGAAACCTCTGAATGCACATACCTGGGGGTCGAATTATCAATCTCCGAATGGAGCTTGATACCCCTGTTTCCGCGTGAGCCTTCAGGATTTCCAGAAACAGTAGTTATTTTGCTGCTCCATAACTTGTCCGCTGCCTCTGAGGCTGCGGTCTTCAATCCGCCCAATCCTATACGATCTGGCTGATTGACACCCCCTCTGCAGGGGGCGGTATTGCACAAGCAGTTCACCAGAACTGCTTGTGCAATGATAAATGCTGACAGCGTATGCTGTGCTCATAGATCAGTGTCCAGTTTTGTTTCCCGAAACATATATCTTTATAAGAAGAATTTAAAGGTTGCCCAACCAATTTTCTGATTGGCTATATTGGATAACCACATTATTAGTATACAGGATGCAAGATAATTTGAAGCAAACTCCTTCTGCTTTACTGGTACAACAGGACACACCTCTGTGGTGCTGAGAAAATATGGTGTGGTACACTGAGAAAGGCATTTAAGTGTATTCATTTTAACATTGTTTTTTTTTTTAAAAAAAACACTCCAGCATGTTAGGTGATTTCTTTAACCAACTACTGTGTAAGCATTTCTAGATGTGTGATACCAGAATGAGTTCTGTATTTGGAATGCAGAAACTAAGAGGTTCTTCCTGCATTTACCAGCTAACTGGTAGGCTGTGAATGATCCCACATTGTTTATAATGCACTATTGAAGAGCGCCCTGTTTGTGAGTACATTTCCTATTGTGGAGTTATTTTATATATTTTAGAGTTGTGTGATATTTTGCCATTGGAGAGTCTTCTTCTGTTTGTTTTTTTTAAAAGACATGAAAATGTTGAGGAAGCCCCGTCTGTGACTATGACGTGGGGGGGTGAAACACGCTTTGGCATTGGCTGACCAAGTCACATGGGAACGGTGTTCTGAATTTCGGAATTGTTTGCTAATTAGCACTTAAGGGACTGAGTCATATAGCAGGTATAAGCTAGATGCAAAAGATACGCGAGTGATACTTTGGAGATACAGTCGCTCCTTCCTAACTGTGGAAGTATTCTGGATGCTTTAATGAACTTTTTCAGTGCTTACTACTTATGCACTCTGTGAAGCCGGCTTCTATCATCTGTGAACTGTAATCAATGGCCTCTGTTCCCTCTATGTTTGCCCGTGGTATTAAACCTGTATTTGTGACAAATTCACTGTTGTATTTTGTGGGTGGAGGCAGACATATCGAGCAACTTAGTTCCTCGTTTTTATACTGTCCAGCTATTACCTCTTATGATTTTTTTTTATCTAGAAGAGGCTGGGTACAGTTGAGGTGTAGTTGACTTGATTCAACTCTGTTTAGAAAAATAGACCCCACCTTACATCTCTATACCTTGCTGCTCCTATACATACTTGTACACTGAATTATTAATGACAACCTAGATCTTTACATATATCTGCTCTGATTTTTCCTCCTAGATTCTAATTGGAGGATCAGGTGTCAGATGAGGTGTGGTTGGTCATTTGGTTTGCTTGTATTTATTTCATTATGCCATTTTCCTGACAAATTGGTGACCGGTCACTTATATAGGCTGTATATATGTCTATGATTGTTTTTATATGATGTACAGAATTGCATGGTCAGGGTTTGAGTTCCCATTCCTGAATAGCGGGAGCATCTCCAACTTCATTATTTAATTTGATTACCAGCTGCACAATATATATGTTTTGAAAAGATTGCTGTAGTCCCTGTCTTTTGTATTAGATAGATGATTGTACCTGTTTCTTCTCTCTTACTATTTTGAACCTGAAACTATTGGTTTACTCTTAGAGGAACATGAAGTTTTCAAAACAGAAACTGGATACATTTTGAATTGCTCTCTTTTTAGATAAAGCAAAGAAATATTATTACTTTTGTAAAGCTTTTTGCCTTTCTTGTTTTTTTTTGTTGGTCATCTTTGGATTTACCTCTGCTTTTATTTTTTTATTAACATTTATCCAATCCAACCTCTTAGTAGAGCAATGTAGGGTTCATTATTGATTATTATTTTGCATTCAGTTGCATTGTTTAGTATTTCCACTAAAAATGTATCACTTTTGATTTGGATTATTCCAAAGCACTTTTGTCTGCAAATTAATTATTTGTAGATGTCTTGTCTCTTATTTTTGTCTCAACTGAAAATTTAACACATTTGATATGTTTCCTTTAAAACGAACAAATCTCCCAATACACTTATATACCTCATATACCTTTATCCTCAAATTCTGAAACAAATAAACAATTTTATCCAAACCCCAAACCGCTACCTCTTTTCTATTTTAATTTGACATTTCTTCCCTCTTGCAACCCCACCTACCACTCTATTCATTGCCCAAATAATTTCTTACTAGTTCAGATATAAAACAGATACCATTAGAAGTAGCATATCCCCAGGTCAGAACTCACTACCTTTACCCCCTCATATCTCTGCCATATTCAGAAACCTATGCAGCTTCTGTAATGAAACAGAGAATGAGATACCTTAGGGGCCCGAATTTTCATTGTGCGGACGTACATGATCATACCAGGGATTTATATAGCAGCAGAATTATGCTTTCTTCCCTTGCATGCATGCCTCTTTTAATACGTACTAGTACCTTACTTGCCAAGCCATTGTCTTGCATTGCACACTCATTTTTAGCTTGTTACCTAGAAGATCCCTTTCCTTCTTTGTTTTGCTAAGTCTAGTCCCATTTAAATAATAGGTTACCTGCATATTTTTATTTCCAAAATGTAGAACCTTACAGTATTAAATCTCATTTGCCATTTACCAACCCATTCTTCCATTTTTTTGTAAATCCCATTGCAAAGAAATTTCATCCTGCTTTGACCTAATCACCTTACCCAAATTTGTATCATCTGCAAAAATAAAGATGTTGCAATGTAATCCTTCCTCCAAGTCTTTAATAAAAATATTTAAAAAGAACAGGGTCTACTAATGATCAATGCAGGACCTCATTTATTATTATTTGTACAATCTAAGTATGATCCATTTACTACAACTTGTAGCTTCCTCTCTTTTATCCAGTTATTTATCCATGAGCTAACATCATCAACTATCCCCAAGCCCCTTCCTTTTGCACAATTAAGATGTCATGTGATTCTATATCAAAAGCCTTTGCAAAATCCAAGTATATCATAACAACTGATTCACCTTTAATTATATTTGTTTTACTTCTTCATAAAATCAAATTAAAGCCAGCGCTAATTTGAATTCATAATCTTGTTTTCATGAATACATCCTTATAATGTCTTCAAGTATTTTCCCACTAAAGATGCAAAGCTTACTGGTCTACAGCTTCCGTGGTTAGGGGGATTAGTAGCAGTGTAAGTTACAATAGAGGATTAAGTGCAATGGGGGGTTGCTGTTAAAGGGATTAGTTGTTGTGGGGTTCTAATGCCTGGGGGTAAAATGTGGAGGGAGTCATTACAATAATTAGTTGCAGTGGGGGTCAGCACATAGTGTTAATGGGGTTGCAGTTAGAGAACATATTTTGATGTGGGGGAGGTCTGGCTCTCAGAACATTATGGGTTCTTGTCTAGGGGGATTAGTAGTAGTGGGGGTCCAGCAGTTAGGGGTAAATGTAGTGGGAGTTGTGGTTAAGTCAATTAGAGGGGGTGGAGAATCCAGTGGTAAAAATTTAAGTTTGGTGGGGGGTCCATGTTTAGTATGGTGGTGGTTAGGTGTAATAGTTATAATGGGGCTGGCACTTAGGTAGTTAAGCCAAGTGAGGCAATTAGTTTCAGGGGGTCTCTAGAAGGAAGAAGGTTAAATGCAGTGGGGGACCACCATTAAGGAGATTATTGCCATTAGTGGGGTTTGGTGATTAAGTGTTTTTTTGTGGGTTACAATTACAGAAAATAGATGCATTATGGACCTGGTGATTATGAGCTTAGTGTGGTAAAGGGGTCATGGTTAGGGGTATTGGTTGTAGTGGGTGGTCCAGTACTTAGTGATTACGTGCTGTCTGGGTTCATAGTTAAAAAAATTAGTTGTGGTGGAGGGCCATGGTAAGTGGGATGAGTTGCAGTGGATGGGCAGTGCTCATGTTTATAGGGAGGTGGGGCTTGGGGTTAGCAGGAATAGTTGCAGTGGTGGTAAAGCAGTTAGTAGATAGAGTACCGTGGTCGTTGCAGTTAAGGAGGTTTGTGGCAGTGGGGGTATTCTGATGATTAAGTAGTTAAGTATGGTGGGGGAGCCATGGTTTGGGGGATTAGTTACAATGGAAAAGTCCAATGCTTATGTGTTTATTATGGTGGGGGTCACTGTTTGGGAGTTAGGTCTAGCAGCTAGGAAGTAAAGTCACATTAAAGGGACATTATGCCCTCATTTTGTCTTTGTATAAATGTTTTGTAGATGATCTATTTATATAGCCCGTAAAGTTTTTTTTTTATGCATAGTTTTGCTTATTTTTAAATAACATTGCTCTGATTTTTAGACTCCTAATCAAGCCCCAAAGTTTTAGGAGAATACCGATGTATACCTTCACCAGCTTGCTTCTGTTTGTGTAAAGAGTCTTTTTATATGAGGAAGAGAGGGGGGGGGGGTCTCATATGTCCCACTTGCAGCGGGTGTTCCAGTAACCTTTTGAACAGATCTAAACTGGAAGCTTCTAAGTAAATTTTTAAACAGTTTTATACTGGATTTTTATATCAGTATGTGTGCATATTATTCTTTATAGTAGTGTCTATTACATACAGTTATATGGAAATTGTTGTATATTGTCCCTTTAAGGTGAAAAAGAAGCCATGGACGTGGTTATGGAAATGAGTTGTCTTGGGGGTTTAGGGTAAGTGCAGTAGGGGGTTAGGTGTGCTAGGGGCTCTGGGGGAGTCATGGTGGTAGGAAAAATTCTGAAATAGAGGCAGAATGCGATGAAGGACATTAAGAAGAGGACAAAGTGTTGAACTGGATGAATATGATCTTAAGCACTCAATTTCAATAAAGGTAGAACAAGGTTTGGCTGAGCAGAATTAACTTTTATTTTAACAATTAAAAAATGGGAACATTTAAAAACCCAAGGAAACTAAGCTGGAAATAGGATTTCTATTAATAAGTGAATCAGTATAATATAAGGTAGAAGAGGTTGCTGTCTCTTTAAATGGCCTAGGATGTAGTATTAACCCATGGTCATTATATATAATGATAATAGTTTCAGTGCTTATCATCAAATTGCTGCTATTTATTAACATTTTGCATTCATATTAAACAAATAATATATTATAGTACAATGCTAAACCGTTTAGTTCAATCTTGCAACACTGATATTGTAAATCGACTAGCGAGATTACCATGTAACCTCCTTCCAACCTTAATAAATTACATCAAACTATGATCGAAAAACTCTCCTATCGATAGTATATATTACTGATTGTGGCTTTAAAAGATTGTTACACATCATAGCAATATTTTCAGGTGAGTGATGCAATAACGCTATATAAATTAGATGGTAGCATTAATTTAGCCTCAATTTAGTAATGCGATATTGTGCCAGTGTTTACTTGCTGATAATATCAATTGAAGAGCCAATTTAATGCATGATTTGAAGACATCCATACAACTGTGAATTTAAAGGGACACTGTACCCAAAATTTTTCTTTCGTGATTCAGAGTGAGCATGACATTTTAAGCAACTTTCTAATTTACTCCTATTATCAAATTTTCTTCATTCTCTTGGTATCTTTATTTGAAATGCAAGAATGTAAGTTTAGATGCCGGCCCATTTTTGGTGAACAACCTGGGTTGTCCTTGCTGATTGGTGGATAAATCCATCCACCAATAAAAAAGTGCTGTCCAGAGTACTGAAACCAAAAAAAAAAGCTTAGATGCCTTCTTTTTCAAATAATGATAGCAAGAGAACGATGAAAAATTTGATAATAGGAGTAAATTAGTGCTTAAAATTGCATGCTCTTTCTGAATTACAAAAGAAAACATTTGGGTACAGTGTCCCTTTAATATAAAATTCTATTTTTAACTCTTCAAAGGTTTTGAGGGTTTTTTTTTGTAAATAAAATAATTGTGTTATATTAATTAGAACTTCTTGATTTATAAAATTAAAAGGTATAGAATTTATACTCTCTTCAAATTCTGAGTTGTCTCTAATAGGTACGAAATCAGAAATAAAAGAATTGATATTCCAGATCTTACACAACCTCTGTATGCACAAACCAAGGCCTAGTTTCGATTGAGGTGGTCAAGTTTAGAAAATGTTGGTAAAAACATTTATCTTTATTAAAGTCTATGGAGAATATTTATGTTACCATCAGTTTCCCAATGTTACCACCTCAATGGAAACTAGGCCCATAGCTTTAAAAAATGTCTTAATTTAAAAGGTCATTTATTCAGTTTAATATGAAGAATGTCTTTTAGGTCATAAGGTTTAATCACTTCTTTTTCTACTTCTAATACTGGAAAATGACCTTAGATGTTAACCAGACTATTACTGTTCTACTAAAGCTCAATAAGGAATACCATTCTGAGGGCTTGTTTCTATTGAGTCGTTAAAAATGGAGCTATAAGCTACTGAAGTTGGTGACAGTTAAAAGTAGTTTATGGCTCCAATTTAGTATCAGGTTTCCACTGAATTATTTTGAATAGTGCGTGCAGTCTGTCTTTTCTTCTATGTGTAAGTTAAAGTTGTGTTAACGCTTCCATACAACGTCAAATTTCTTGAAAATCGTACCTCAACAAGTCGGTTGCTATGGTAACCCTACCTTACAGTACGTTTAACGACTGCGATTATTATTTAGTTCCCAAAACAAAGATACAAAATATAAAAAACTATCGCCTAGATTACGAGTTCTGCGTTAGCCTTAAAAAGCAGTGTTAAGGGGTCCTAACGCTGCTTTTTAATGCCCGCTGGTATTACAAGTATGGCAGGTACAGGTGTACCGCTCACTTTTCTTCCGCGACTTTTGGCTACCGCAAATCTCCTTACATCAATTGCGTATCCTATCTTTTTAATGGGATTTGCCTAACAATGGTATTATGAGTCTTGGAAGAAGTGAGCGGTACAGCCTTTACCTCCAAGACTCCTACCGCTTAAAAAAGTCAGTAGTTAAGAGTTTTATGGGCTAACGCTGGAACATAAAGCTCTTAACTACAGTGCTACAAAGTACACTAAAACCCATAAACTACCTATTAACCCCTAAACCGAGGCCCCCCCACATCGCAAACACTAAAATAAAATGTTTTAACCCCTAATCTGCCGACCAGACACCGATGCCACCTACATTATAGCTATGAACCCCTAATCTGCTGTCGCTAACATCGCTGACACCTATATTATATTTATTAACCCCTAATCTGTCCCCCCCCCCAACGTTGCCGCCACCTACCTACACTTATTAACCCCTAATCTGCCGACCGGATATCGCCGCCACCATAATAAATGTATTAACCCCTAAACCACCGCAATCCCGCCTCGCAAACACTATAATAAATTTTATTAACCCCTAATCTGCCCCCAACGTCACCGCCACCTACCTACAATTATTAACCCCTAATCTGCCTCCCCCAATGTCGCCGCTACTATAATAAAGTTATTAACACCTAAACCTAAGTCTAACCCTAACCCTAACACCCCCCTAAATTAAATATAATTTAAAGAAATCTAAATAAAGTATTCCTATTTAAAAATAAATACTTACCTATAAAATAAACCCTAATATAGCTACAATATAACTATTAGTTACATTGTAGCTATTTTAGGATTTATATTTATTTTACAGGCAACTATGTATTTATTTTAACTAGGTACAATAGCTATTAAATAGTTAATAACTATTTAATAGCTACCTACTTAAAATAATTACAAAATTACCTGTAAAATAAATCCTAACCTAAGTTACAAATACACCTAATACTAAACTATCAATAAATTAATTAAATAAATTACCTACAATGATCTAAACTAAAATACAATTAAATAAACTAAACTATATTACAAAAACAAACAAACAAACACTAAATTACAAAAAATAAAAAATATTACAAGAATTTTAATCTAATTACACCTAATCTAAGCCCCCTAATAAAATAAAAAAGCCCCCCAAAATAATAAAATTCTCTACCCTATACTAAATTACAAAAGTAATCAGCTCTTTTTACCAGCCCTTAAAAGGGCTTTTTACGGGGCATTGCCCCAAAGTAATCAGCTCTTTTACCTGTAAAATAGAATACAAGACCCCCCCCAACATTACAACCCACCACCCACACACCCCTACTCTAAAACTCACCCGATCCCCCCTTAAAAAAACCTAACACTACCCCATTGAAGATCACCCTACCTTGAGCGGTGTTCACCCAGCCGGGCACCGATGGGCCAAAATAGGACATCCGGAGCGGCAGAAGTCTTCATCCGATCGGGGCAGAAGAGGTCCTCCATCCAGCAGAAGTTTTCATCCAAGTGGCATCTTCTATCTTCATCCATCCGGCACGGAGCGGGTCCATCTTCAAGACATCCGAAGCGGAGCATCCTCTTCTTCCCGACGACTAACGACGAATGAAGGTTCCTTTAAATGACATCATCCAAGATGGCGTCCCTCGAATTCCGATTGGCTTATAGTATTCTATCAGCCAATCGGAATTAAGGTAGGAAAAATCCGATTGGCTGATTGGATCAGCCAATAGAATGCGAGGTCAATCAGCCAATCAGAATTAAGGTAGGAAAAATCCGATTGGCTGATGTAATCAGCCATTCGGATTGAAGTTCAATCCGATTGACTGATTGAATCAGCCAATAGAATGCGAGGTCAATTCTATTGGCTGATCCAATCAGCCAATCGGTAGTGGCGATGTTAGGGAGGGCAGATTAGGGGTTAATAAAATTTATTATAGTGCTTGCGAGATGGGAGTGCGGCGGTTTAGGGGTTAATACATTTATTATATTGGCGGCGATGTCCGGTCGGCAGATTAGGGGTTAATAAGTGTAGGTAGGTGGGGGCGACGTTGGGGGCGGAAGATTAGGGGTTAATAAATATAACATAGGTGTCAGCGATGTTGGGGGCAGCAGATTAGGGGTTCATAGGGATAATGTAAGTGGGGCGGTGTCCAGAACGGCAGATTAGGGGTTAATAGTATAATGCAGGTGTCAGCAATAGCGGGGGTGGCAGATTAGGGGTTAATAAGTGTAAGATTAGGGGTGTTTAGACTCGGGGTTCATGTTAGGGTGTTAGGTGTAGACTTAGAAAGTGTTTCCCCATAGGAAACAATGGGGCTGCGTTAGAGCTGAACGCTGCTTTTTTGCAGGTGTTAGTTTTTTTTTCAGCCAGCTCAGCCCCATTGTATCCTATGGGGAAATCCTGCACGAGCACTTTTTCCAGCTTACCGCTACTGTAAGCAATACTGGTATTGAGGGTAGAAGTGGAGCTAAATTTGGCTCAACGCTCACTTTTCTGAGGCTAACGCAGCCATTCAGAAAACTCGTAATACCAGCGTTGGCTTAAGGGAGCGCTGGAAAAAAAAGGAGCGTTAGCTCCGCAAGTTTTTACTGACAAAACTCGTAATCTAGGTGTATATTATTTAAGAAAAAACTTTTTTTTTATTAAAATTTTTTATTTATTGACATATATATTTTTTAAGAGCCCTAGATATAGGCTTGATTATATTTTGGTATGTAAATACATATTGATATTTACATAGGAACATAACTCCATAACTTGTTTTTTACATTTGTAAATATATTGATATATGTAACATTTATTGCTGCCCTAGGCATAGTTTAAAAATGTTTTGAAAAAGTCCCGGTATGTAAGTTCAAAAGCTAACACTAGCATAAGGTGACTCCCCTTTTATACAGACAAGATCTTCCAAAACCATGGGAAATAAAAGTTACTCACTTAGAGTCTTGTTGCTCCGGTATGAATGTTCATACAAACATACTGGCCTCAGGCATCCGCTTTGCTGTATGATCTGGTGTGTAAATCCTTATTTTCTGGCCTCAGCACTTTCCCAGGCAAGTCAGACCACATGATCTGTGACTTGATCCAATGAGGAAACCACCTGCTCCACTGATAAAAAGGTATAAGTGCAAGACCAATGCTGGTGAAGAATGCTGGAGGAGAATGCACAGAAAGGCTTACGCTTTTTGGCTCCTGTGACTACGGCTTTTAAAATTGGATGGATTAATAAAGTTTTTGGATTCTATCTACTGCAAGACGTTTCTTCTTTTTTCTCCTGCCCTAGGCATAGCCCTAGTTGGAATTATGGCAATTTGTGTTTGATTATATTTTTATATGTAAAACATGTTGATATTTAAATAGGAACAAATCTTCAACTAGTCCTATACCTGGGCGAGCAATAATTATTACATGCAACAATTTCTAAAGTGAAACACTTGCATTGTTTGCAAACTTTAATATCTCAACTGGAATTGGGGGAAAAAAACTTTTTATACCTAGTCGAGCATGCCGTTATGTTTGAGACTTTAGCGACAGCTTCCGACAGTCTTTTACCTGTTTACGCATTTAATGAAAACTGTTTAGTAAATTTGTGCTTTTTGCCTTCTATTATTTTCAATGGGATGCATATTTTTTCTTTGTCTGGCGGTAATGACCTACGCCTAGATTTAGAGTTCTGCGGTAGCCGTCAAAAGCAGCGTTAAGGGGTCCTAACGCTGCTTTTTACCACCCGCTGGTATTTAGAGTCAGCCAGCAAAGGGTCTAACGCTCACTTTCAAGCCGCGACTTTTCCATACCGCAGATCCCCTTAAGCCAATTGCGTATCCTATCTTTTCAATGGGATCTTCCTAACGCCGGTATTTAGAGTCTTGGCTGAAGTGAGCATTAGACCCTCTACCGACAAGACTCCAGCCGCAGAAAAAAGTCCGTAGTTAAGAGCTTTCTGGGCTAAACTACTCTTAAGCTCTTAACTACTGTGCTCTAAAGTACACTAACACCCATAAACTACCTATGTACCCCTAAACTGAGGCCCCCCCACATCGCCGCCACTATAATAAAAAAATGTAACCCCTAATCTGCCGACCGCACATCGCCACCACTCTAAAAAAATTATTAACCCCTAAACCGCCGCACTCCTATCAGCCAATCGGAATTCGAGGGACGCCATCTTGGATGACGTCACTTAAAGGAACCTTCATTCGTTGTCTAGTCATCGGTCAAGAAGGATGTTCCGCGCCGGAGGTCTTGAAGATGGAGCCGCTACTCGGATGGATGAAGATAGAAGATGCTGCTTGGATGAAGATGTCTGCCGGTCCGGATGTCCTCTTCTGCCCGGATAGGATGAAGACTTCTGCCGCTCCGGATGTCTTCTTTTGGTCCATCTGTGCCCGGTTGGGTGAAGACGACTCAAGGTAGGGAGATCTTCAGGGGGGTAGTGTTAGGTTTATTTAAGGGGGGTTTGGGTTAGAGTAGGGGTATGTGGGTGGTGGGTTGTAATGTTGAGGGGGTGGTATTGTGTTTTTTTTACATGCAAAAGAGCTGATTTCTTTGGGGCATGCCCCGCAAAAAGCCCTTTTAAGGGCTGGTAAGGTAATAGAGCTGTTAACTTTTTTAATTTAGATTAGGGTAGGGAATTTTTTTATTTTGGGGGGCTTTGTTATTTTATTAGGGGGCTTAGAGTAGGTGTAATTAGCTTAAAATTCTTGTAATCTTTTTTTATTTTTTGTAATTTAGTGTTTGTTTTTTTGTAATTTAGTTTAGTTTATTTAATTGGATGTAATTGTAGTTAATTTATTTAATTAATTTATTGATAGTGTAGTGTTAGGTTTAATTGTAACTTAGGTTAGGATTTATTTTACAGGTAATTTTGTAATTATTTTAACTAGGTAGCTATTAAATAGTTAATAACTATTTAATAGCTATTGTACCTAGTTAAAATAAATACAAAGTTGCTTGTAAAATAAATATAAATCCTAAAATAGCTACAATATAATTATTCGTTATATTGTAGCTATATTAGGGTTTATTTTACAGGTAAGTATTTAGCTTTAAATAGGAATACTTTAGTTAATAAGAGTTAATTTATTTCGTTAGAATAAAATTATATTTAACTTAGGGGGGTGTTAGGGTTAGGGTTAGACTTAGCTTTAGGGGTTAATACATTTATTAGAGTAGCGGCGAGGTCCGGTCGGCAGATTAGGGGTTAATACTTGAAGTTAGGTGGCGGCAATGCTAGGGAGGGCAGATTAAGGGTTAATACTATTTATTATAGGGTTTGCGAGGCGGGAGTGCGGCGGTTTAGGGGTTAATAACTTTATTAGAGTGGCGGCGAGGTCAGTGCGGCAGATTAGGGGTTAATAAGTGTAGGTAAGGTAGCGGCGACATTGGGAGGGGCAGATTAAGGGTTAATAAATATTATGTAGGTGTCGGTGATGTTAGGGACAGCAGATTAGGGGTACATAGATATAATGTAGGTTGCAGCGGTGTCCGGAGCGGCAGATTAGGGGTTAATAGTATAATGCAGGGGTCAGCAATAGCGGGGGCGGCAGATTAGGGGTTAATAAGTGTAAGGTTAGGGGTGTTTAGATTCAGGGTACATGTTAGGGTGTTAGGTGCAGACTTAGAAACTGTTTCCCCATAGGAAAATGGGGCTGCGTTAGGAGCTGAACGCTGCTTTTTTGCAGGTGTTAGGTTTTTTTTCTACCCAAACTGCTCCATTGTTTCCTATGGGGGAATTGTGCACGAGCACATTTTTCCAGCTAGCCGCTACCGTAAGCAACGCTGGTATTGAGAGTTGAAGTGGCGGTAAATATGCCTGTACGCTCCCTTTTTGGAGCCTAACGCAGCCCTTCAGAGAACTCTCAATACCAGCGTTGTTTAGAAGCAGCGCTAGAAAAAAAAGAGGCGTAGCTAACGCACCTCTTTGGCCGCAAAACTATAAATCTATGTGCTAGTTTCCCATGAGATGGTAAAGCTTAGAAATTGGTGGTAACATAAAAAAATCTCCCTAGACTTAAATGGAGATACATTTTTTGATCACCAGTTTCCACAATTTACCACGCCAATGGAAACTAGGCCAATGATAGATAGCCATCGGAAACTGCTGATAAGCGTAATGGCTTCAAACAGTAGTTTTTTTTTTGTTTTGCAACCTCACAAAAACCCAATTGCAGCTCAATGGAAATGAGCCCTAAGTTTGGCAACTTTATTCCTCCATATTCCTGATTATCATGTGGCATTCTAATACTAATTCTTGACCTTTTATCCCAGAGAAAATCTGTTTTGGTTGTGTTCAAATTTTTTTATATCTGTCTTTTTAATAACACGTGTAACATTTTGTATAACATATAAGAGTTTAAGAAACATAATCATTTTAAGCAAATTTAACTTACCAGATAGAGATAATGGAAATATGGACCTTTTCTTTAGATTTTTTTTAAATGCAGTTTTTTTTTTAATAGTAACTTATTTTCTGCAACTATTTTTGGATATTTTAAAGGTATTAAGGGGTCTGTAGGTTCTTAGATTAGAGGTCAGTTTAGGTTGAGGTTTTGCTGTGGGGAGGGGGTCTTAGTAAAGGGATGCCAGAAATCAGACAGTAAAACATTTTTTTGCTATTATTATGCATTTTGTATAATAACTTTTTCCTGCAACTTTTGTTTTTGGAAAATGGTCAGTTTAGATGAGAAGGTTTTTAAGGTAGAGTTTGATTTAGCTGGGGGTCTTAGGTTAGGGGTCATTTAGATAGGAGGGGTCTTTTGGATTTAGTTTAGGTGGGGTGTCTAAGGTTAGTTCATAGTCGGTGGGGAATTTTTGGAGAGGGTCTGGTTGTTTAAGAGCTGTGGCAGTAAGGGGGTCAATAGCAGAGAGAACCTTAGTATTTGGACTTATGGTGGTAATAGCATTAATAGCAGGCAATTTTTGAATTTGGAATTATTGCAGTTAGGGAAATTAATAGCAGTTACTAGGTTTTAATAATGGGGGTTTAATTGCATTGTCTTGTTGTTTGATAATAGTAGAAAGGGGTTAGTGGGGAGGGGATAATTTCAAGCCCTTTCCATATGTATAAAATGTTTGACTAAGAAATCCATTTACCTACACAAAACCCTACATATATTGATAGAAGTGAATCAACAAAATTCTTTAATATATTTGTTAATAAATTATTCTATCAAACACACAACATTTAAGACACCTAATGATCAGGAACCCCTAATACCAGTCCCCCCACCACAATTAACTTAATAAACGCTGGACCCCTCAAAACCCAACTAACCCCTCTACCTCCCACTACACCCCTTAGCTTTTATCTTATTGGTTCAGTAATTTTTTTTTTAACTGTTTTTTTATGTATATTTCTTTTTTTTACACTTTTCCCCCCTTTTTTAAATAACCTTTTTTTAGGAGGTTAGGGGAGTTTGTGGAGAGGTATTAAGGTCATTTTTTATTTTAATGTCATTTTTTGAAACTTTCACCTAAATTACGAATTTTGCGCTAAACAGGGTGCGAAACTAATACCAAAAAAAGTTGCGTTATTTCACTCTCCATATCGCTGCCATTACGAGTTACTGAAAAGCCTCCCTTTGTGTGCGATATGGTCGCGCTAAACTCCAAACAGCACAAAATCCAAGGGCTGCTTTGACGTGCTCATGCACGCTTTCCCCCATAGACATCAATGGTTAGAGAGTGTTAGAAAAAAAAAACACCTGAAGTGCGGAATGAAAAATCTCTGTAACGCAACCCCATTGATGTCAATGGGGAAAAAAAGTTAAGTTTAATCCTAACACCCTAACATAAACCCCAAATCTAAACACCCCTAATCCACCGCCCCTAACCCCTAATCTGCCGCTCCAGATATCGCTGACACTGATAAAAGTTATTAAACCCTATTCCGCCGCTCCCCAACATTACTGACACTATAATAAAGCTATTGACCCCTAATCCGCCGGTCCCCGACATCACCGACACTATAATAAAGCTATTATCCCCTAAACCTCCAGCCCCCACATCGCCACCACTAAATAAACCTATTAACCCCTAAACCTCTGGCCTCCCACATCGCTTCCACTAAATAAAACCTATTAACCACTAAACCTCCGGTCTCCCACATCGCTGACACTAAATAAACATATTAACCCCTAAACCGCCAGCCCCCCACATCGCAAAACAGTAAATTAAACCTAACACCTCCTAACTTTAAATTAAAATTACAATATAACTATCTTAAAACTATCTCAACAGAGAAAGCAATTGTTAAGGTTACCAACGACCTACTTACAGCAAAATCAAAAGGCCACTTCTCTCTACTTATCCTCCTTGATCTGTCTGCAGCCTTTGATACTGTCGACCACCCTCTTTTGCTCCATACCCTCCAATCTTTCGGCATCTGTGACACAGCTCTCTCTTGGTTCTCTTACTACCTGTCTAACGTACCTTTAGTGTAGCCTTCTCTGGGGTATCCTCTGCCCCATTACCTCTTTCTGTTTGGGTACCGCAAGGCTTTGTCCTCGGTCCCCTTCTCTTCTCAATCTACAGGTCCTCACTAGGTTCCTAAATAAAGTCCCATGGGTTTCATTATCATTTGTATGCTGACGATACCCAAATCTACCTCTCTGCACCTGAACTATCTCCTTCCTTGCTAACCCGTGTAACTAACTGTCTCTCTGTCAGGAATCGTCAGGAATTATGTGTAATATTTTGCTGCACTTTCCCTTTAAGCTTTCCATCATGTGACCATTTTCATCTATTTAAGGATTACACACCCTCTAATACATGCTTGGTATTTTGATATTCTGAGCGTGTATCCTGCTCACTAAAGTTCATATTCTCCAAGAATTGATTGAAGCTGCTTTGTACTAAAAACTACAGGTTAACTCTAATACACTGCAAGTTTGAATTCACAGCTTCTCTCAGCTGCGCTCTGACCCACTCTCTGCAAACTCGGCGTGTGACATCACGCCCACCCGGCTCCGTGCAGATCTACAAACACAGCGTCTCAGCTCTTCTGAACTCTCAGCTTAACAGCGACAAAAGCAAGTCAGGATCTTTGCTTTCTGCTCACAGAACCTTTAACTACTAACGTAGTCATCCGGATCAAATCTGCAGAACTCACGGTATTTACAATTCAGTATTAAATGTTGTTATCCTTCTCAATATTGCAATACTCATAAATCTAGGCAACCACCAGAACGTTACTCCAGCAATCAGTACTGCAACTTTCCTTATGCATATGCCTCTTAACTCTATCCTTTCCAACACATTGCATACACATTAACTAGAAAGCTACATTACATCTACTAGCATTCAGTTCTGGTTTGTTACACAACATTAGTAGCATATCGATCTTAATTGGTATAAACTGTACAGTAACTAAAGATAGGATTACATTGAGATTCTATTGACCAGAAGTCTCTATTTAATGTAATTGATCATATATATATATACATATTTTGATTATCTATTCAAGTTTTTCCGATAATACTCTTAATGACCCCTCCATAGGTCACCCTCAGTCAATGAGCAAACTAATGGGTGTTAAATTCAATCTAAATACCCAAGGTGTGGTGTGAGACTGAGTGGAGAGTTCAAATAGGAATTTTTTACATTAATATATATTAGGGTATTAGTTAGTCATCCTTACACTCTCTCATATCTCATCTTGGATGTCCTCTCACTACCTCAAGCTAAATCTCTCAAAAACTTCTTCCAAAATCTCCACCCCCCATGTCTCTATAACTGTTGACAACTCCATCATTACCCCAACCTCACATGCCCAATGTCTTGGGGTCACACTTGACTCAGATCTTTCTTTCACTCCTCACATTCGGTCCTTGGCTAAAGCCTGCCGCTTCCACCTTAAAAACATCGCTAAAATTAGACATTTCCTTATACAAGACACAACAAAGATTTTAATTCACTCTCCCATACTTCCCCGCCTCGACTACTGCAACTCTATCCTCTCTGGTCTCCCTTGCTGCTGCCTAGCTCCTTTACAATCCATAATGAATGCCTCTGCCAGGCTCATCTTCCTTGCACGTTGCTCTTCATCTGCCGTACCTCTCTGCCAATCCCTTCACTGGCTTCCTCTTGCCTCGAGGATTAAACACAAAATTCTCACTCTGACACATAAAACCCTCAATTGCACTGCTGCCCCCTAGATCTCAGACCTTGTCTCAATACTCTCCCTCCCGTCCCCTTCACTCCGCTCATGATCTCCTACTCTTCCCCTCTCTTGTTACGTCCTCACATTCCCATCTACAAGATTTCTCAAGACTGGCTCCCATCTTATGGAACTCTTTGCCTTGCTCCACTAAAATCTCCCCTAGTTTTAAAAGCTTCAAGTGCTCCCTGAAGACTCTACTATTCAGGGACGCTTACAACCTACACTAACCTTCCTATCACCACTGCTAGCCCCAAAAACCCCATAGCATGTAAGCCTATGAGCCCAGCTGTTTGTAGTTCACCTTCATAAGAGCTGACTACAACAGTGCAACTCTCGGCAGGACCCTCTCTCCCCATTTGATCCCTGTAATAGTTTTTATATACCACCCATATTCATAGCACTGCAGAACCTGTTGGCACTCTACAAATACCTGATAATAATAATAATAATAATAATAATAATAATAATAATAATAATAATAATAATAATAAAATAAATAAAAACTTACCTGTGAAATAAAAAAACTATAAATTAACCTAACATTACTATTCTAATAAAATAAAAAAATACTACCAATTAAAAAATCTAAATTACAAATTTCAACAGCCAATAGGATTTCAGTAGCTCTCATCCTATTAGCTGTTTTGAACAGGCAATAGGATTTCAGAAGCTCTCATCCTATTAGTTGATTTGAATTTGAAGAATCAAATCAGCCAATAGGAATGCAAGGTACAACATTTTGAAACGGCTACCTTGCATTAAACGTCAGTGTATGGCGGTGACTGTATTAAGAGGACACTGCGTGCAGGATGGGATCGGCTTCAAGGATGGCTCTGTTCCGCGCTGCCGGGATCAAGATAGAAGACGCCCCCGGGATGGATAAAGATATCACCGCCTGGATGAAGACTTCTCGCCGCCTGGATGGAGATGGATGTCCGGACCGTGAGTAGATATTCTGGGGTTAGTGTTATGGTTTTTTTTTTTTCATTTTTTTGGGTGCTTTTTTTTTTAGATTAGGGCTTTGGGCTTTTGTAAAAGAGCTGAATGCCCTTTTAAGGGCAGTGAAAATTAGCTGATTGCCCTTTTAAGGGCAATGTCCATACAAATGCCCCTTTAGGGGCAATGGGTAGCTTAGTTTTTTTTAGAGTTAGGTTTTTATTTTGGGGGGTTGGTTGGGTGGTGGGTTTTACTGTTGGGGGACTTTGTATTTTTTTGCAGGTAAAAGAGCTGTTTAACTTAGGGCAATGCCCTACAAAAGGCCCTTTTAAGGGCTATTGGTAGTTTATTATAGGCTAGGGGGTGTTTTATTTTTATAGGGCTATTAGAATAGGTGTAATTGTTTTTATTTTTGATAATTTTGTTTATTTTTTGTAAGCTTAGTGTTTTTTATTTTTCGTAATTTAGTGTTTATTATTTTTTGTAATTTTAGATTTTTTAATTTTTTTCGTAGTGGTAGTTTTTTTTTTAATTTGTAATTTAGGTTTTAAAATTGGTAGTATTTTTTATTTTATTAAAATAGTAATGTTAGTTTAATTTATAGTTATATACACAGGTAAGTTTATTTATTTAAAGATAGTTATATTGTAATTTTAATTTAAAGTTAGGGGGGTGTTAAGTTAAGGGGTTACTAGTCTAATTTAGTGTTTTGCGATGTGGTCGGCTGGAGGTTTAGGGGTTAATAACTTTATTATAGTGTCGGCGATGTTGGAGAGCTGCGGATTAGGGGTTAATATATTTAAATAGTGTTGGCGATGTGGGTGGGCGGCAGATTAGGGGTTATTAGGTTTATTTAACAGTTGTGATGTGGGCAGCAAATTAGGGGTTAATACGTTTTAAATAGCTTTGCGATGCAGGAGGGTGACGGTTTAGGGGTTAATAGGTAGTTTATGGGTTTTAGTGTACTTTGTAACACTTTAGTTATAAGTTTTGTAAAACATTTTTGTTTCGCAAAATCCATAACTACTAGTCTCAGATGGCGGTATGGATCGTGCCGGTATAGGCTGTAAAGCAAGCATTTATGTATATATATATATATATATATATATATATATATATATATATATATATATATATATATATATATATATATATATATATATATATATATACTGTATATACACACATTTATATATATATACTGTATATACACACATTTATATATATATATATATATATATATATATATATATATATATATATATATATATATATACTGTATATACACACATTTATATATATATATATACTGTGTATACACACACATATATATATATATATTCTGTCTGCCCATAATTTTTGTAACCGAAACTCAGAATCCAAAACTGAGAACAAGCTGTAATTTAATGCTTTATTGAGACTGTAACTATCATTTTCCCACAGTATCAAACCTTTCACTCAGTCCTCTTAAAAATAAATTCCATGTACATCTGTTCCCCTTTTATTCTAGACTAAACTATTTTGAAAAGGCAAATACTACTGTACCAACCTGTACAAGTCTCTTGCTTTTCATCTAAGGAAGCTGCCTTAAGTTAATTAATAGACTTTGATAATAGACAAGCTTTTTACTTCTGAAAAAAAGTCAAGATCCTTTTTTTTATGGTGAGAAATGTAAGACATTTTTGTGTGTGCAAAACCTGACACGTGATTCAATGGGTCTCAGATACATACATTTGTATATTATTTTTAATAAAAAGAGTCATCCAAAATGCTTCTATTCAAAACTGAAATGTACTAATGTGTATTTAACTTCTGACTGGATTGTCCCTTTAAAGTGACATACACGTGTAAAAAGAACTCATAGGGGGCCGATTTACTAAAGTGTGGACATGATACAATGTAGCGTATCATGTCTGTTGCACATTGATAAATGCCGTCAGCATACGCTGTTGGCATTTATCATTGCACAAGTAGTTCTGGTGAACTGCTTGTGCAATGTCGCCCTCTGTAGATTCATGGCCAATCGGCTGCTAGCAGGGGGTGTCAATCAGCCCGATCATATAGGATCAGGTGGGTTGAAGACCACAGCCTCAGAGGCAGCGGACAAGTTATGGAGCAGCGGTCTTTAGACCGCAGCTTCATAACTACTGTTTCCGTTGAGTCTAAATGCTCGCGCAGAAACAGGGACATCAAGCTCCATTCTGAGCTTGATAATTCGACCCCAAACTCCCTAATTAGAAAATGACCTCAGTGGACTAGCATTTGGGTGAGTCTCTCTGTGCCCATAGAAACAGAGATTATGGGTGGAGCGCTAATGCTTGCGTGTGAGCGATAAAGGGATTTTTCCTAGTGTTTGCGCTTGTCGAGGTTAGCTCTGGTTTTACAAGTTGAAAATAAATGCAATCACGATTTACACTAGAATGATTACCGTGTCCTCAAAGCTCTGGTTAACTGTTTTCACAAAACAAAAAAAATACATTACAAAGTACACTTACAATAATATTATTCAAATAAAATATTGCACACTGAAGTTATAAAAGCTCAAAGATATGAGATCTCAGGTGTTAGAAAAAAAGGCAGGCAAAGGGTTTTAACATTGAGATACATAGATATACCTCTCTAAATCATGTATATATGAGCAATAAGAGCAAAGAGACACAGTAGGGGAGGTAGAAAACATAAGACAAACAACACAAGAAAGCAAGAAATATCCACTCCGGAATCAGTTGAAAGAGAAGCAAAAAACGTAATAAGAACTTTGCCCCTACCAACAAGTGTGACAAATTCACAGTGGTAAAAGATTTGAATTTATTCGCAAGAAAATTAATTTTAAAGAAAACCTTTGAAACAAAAACAAAAGATAATACGCTTGATATACATGATCGTCAAGTATTGTTTAGTTTGGAGGATTTGGCATCAAAAAGCAGCAGCCTAGAAGAGCATAGTCATCTACACATAGGATTAATTTCCTTAACAAATAAATCTAACTGCCATCGTTTTCTACAGTCCCAAGTATACATCATTTTGTAAAATTAGAGGAAAAGAAGATCCAGGACATGGAGTTAGTTGAACAGTCTAATTAAAATCTAACTGTTAAACAACAGATAGTTTTAAAAGAACTACAAGCTAACAATTGAATTACTATAAAGCCCTCAGATAAGGGAGGAAATGTTGTTATATTCAATACTAAAGATTATTTACAAGAATGCACAAAACAAGTCCTTGACAAAATACACTATAGATGTCTAAAAAGCGATCCTACAGAGACGTACTCAGAACAACTTAATATAATTCTGGGAAAAGCACTAGCAGAAGGCATAATAAATAAACGAGAATTTGACTTCCTGAAAGTAGAATTTCCTATAATACCTACATTTTATACTATCCCAAAATTGAATAAGGGCAAACTACCCCCTCCAGGTAGACCCATAATATCTGGGATTGGTTCCTTAATAGAAAACATGTTGGAGTATGTAGATTATTGCCTTAGACCCTTTCTTGATACACTCTCTTCCTTTGTCAAAGATTCATTAGATGTCCTAAAAAAACTAGGATTACCTATACATAAAAATAAAATTTTGGTGGCAATAGATGTAGAAGGGTTATATTCTTCTATCCCTCATGATAGAGGGGTAGAGACCTGTAAACAATTTTTAGAGCAAATAAGCCATCAATATGAAGATCATACTAATAATGTAATTTCCCTTCTGGACTTCTTGCTAAGACATAACTATTTTGTCTTTAACCAAAAAAATGATGAGCAAACCCTAGGTACAGCCATGGGTACTTGCTGTGCACCCACGTATGCATGTCTGTACCTAGGCAATTGGGAAAATGAATATATCTGGGATGGTCCACAAAAAGACTGTATAGGATTATGGATACGGTTCATAGATGATGCATTGATGCTATGGGAAGACACAGAAGAACAGCTGATCAAATTTATGGATACACTAAACAATAATCAATATAATTTAAAGCTCACATATATACATAGTAAAATAGAAATTAGTTTTCTGGATTTAATAATTAAAAATGAAAATCAATTCATAGTGACCTCAACATACAGAAAACAAACAGCAAGAAATACATTACTAAGAGCTGACAGTCACCATCCCGCCCATCTGCTTCAAAACATACCACAGGGACAATACCTTAGACACCGGCCAAACTGTACTAAACTAGAAACATTTAAGTTAGAAGTTGGTGACTTAAAACAAAGATTTAAAGAAAGAGGATATTTCCCAGAGTTGCTTAAAAAAAAGGCCTATAATAAAGCAGGATATACACATAGGCAAGATATGCTATATAAACCCAAAAATGAAGAGAGAGATGAATTCATAAGATGCATTAGTACAAAGATTAGGACAATTTTATTTACATTGGCATATACTAACTCTGGATACTTCAATAGCTAAAATTGTAGGAGAAGTCCCACAAATGACAGCAAGAAAAGCACCCAATCTTAAAGACAAACTAGTTAAAGGCCATTGTACATCAAGTAAAGGAATTAACTGTTTATCTCAATATAAAAATGCCAATGGCAACTTCAAATGTGATAAATGCTCAGTTTGCACGAATATGGAAACAGGTGATACATTTTTTGATAAATATGGGCAAAGACAGTACATTCAAGGACACATAACGTGTAAAAGTGAAGAAGTGGTGTATTTAGTTTACTGTAGCTGCCCATGTTATTATGTAGGGAAAACCTACAGAGAGTTAAAAGAGAATCAAAGAACATAAAAGGGATATAAAAAATAAAGTGATTGACACCAGCAGTGTAGTGAGACATTTTTTTCTCAAACATAACAGCAACTGTAACAAAACAACTATAAAGAGTTCCAATTAGAAATAAAGTTTTACAGTTTTGGAACAGTAGTTTTAGATCATAACTGCAGAACTCTTGTTTAGTTTGGTTGTGTTGCAGTAATGGGAAGTAAATATCTCTTTCCTTTAGAGTATTAAATCCCATTGGTTGCATTTATTATATGTCTGAATGTTTTTAAAAACTTCCTAATGTTTAGTAGGGTTTTATAATACCCTTATTAGTAAGTACTAACATTGACAATACATGATTCAGTAAACGTTATCATGTGCACAGGAGTATGTATATACATATATGAAAAAGTATGGTAATCAGAATATGGACTTTCACAATTACAACTGTATCTGCAACCTTGCTGGCAGTAGTAAAAATGATATAAATAAGAGGATGAAAGCATACAGTTTCAGTTGACAGGATTTGGTAACAGCGTGTATCCGGAGAGGTAGGCTATGGTAGCTGAGAAGTGAGCCCCTGTTTGTAGTGTGGAGAAGCTGACAGACAATGAAGGAGAGCGATTGCAGCTGCGGTGACATCACCAACACGAAGGAAGCGGCAGCAAGCAGTCACAGAGATGAGTAGGAGTTGCTTGAGGAGTCCCAGGATGAAAACGAGAAACAATCCTAAACCAGGAGCCGAAAGACAATAATAAGCATTATGCTGGTAGTGCTGCTGCGTTTTAAACAGATGTAAGGAACAGCTCTTAAAGGGAAAGCCATGAAAAGGATGTTACATAGCACCCCCCCCCCCAAAAAAAAAAGAACCACTCCGGGGTTCAAGGTTTCGGACGGTCGGGATTGCATCTATGGAAGATGGAGACCAACCTAGGTGCAGACAAATTAACCGATGGTTCCCAAGAGTCCTCATCTGGAGAATATCCTTTCCAACGTACAAGATATTCTAAACTACCCGAATGCTTCAGAGTATCAAGTATATCCTCAACCTCGAACTCTCGTTCCGGTTCAATCAGTATAGGATCAGGTTTATCCTGAAGATGGGTTCTAATTGTCCTGTAAGGTTTAAGTAACAAAATATGAAAAGTAGGATGGATTTTGTAGTTCGTGGGTAACTGCAAAGTAATAGCATTTTCATTAATGATCCTACATATTGGGAACAGTCCAATAAACAAGCGGTTAAACTTTTTTGTTGGAGTTTTAAGTCTCAAATGTTTAGTTGATAACCATACCATGTCTCCTATGTTAAATTGTGGTGTTGTTCATCTTCGAATATCATAATATTTTTTCTGACGGTTTTGGGCTGCTTTAATATTGTTGTATAGTATTGTGAAAGCTTCAGAGATGGTATTAGTAGTATCATTCACAATAGCGCATGAGCTTTGTGATTCAGGATCAAGATGGAATGTGGGATGAAACCCATAGTTGGCATAAAATGGAGTGGTATTTAGAGAAGTGTGGTGGGAATTATTATAAGTGAATTCAGCATATGGCAAAAGAGTGGTCCAGTTGTCCTGTTGTTGAGTAGTGTAACATCGGATATACTCTTCAAGCCATTTATTGGTCCTTTCTGTTTGGCCATTCGTTTGAGGATGGAATGCCGTACTTAATCTTTGCTCAATCTTTAACATAGAGCAAAGTTGTCACCAAACCTTAGAAGTAAATTGTGTACCTCTATCCATTGAGATTGATGTTGGTAATCCATGTAATTTTATGACATTCTTAGCTAAAAGATTAACAGTTTCCATCGAAGCAGGAAGTTTATGGTATGGAATGAAATGTCCCATCTTTATGAAGAGATCAACAACTACCATGATAGTTTTTTTTCCATTAGATTTGGGTAATTCTACAATAAAATCAATTGCAATCTGTTTCCATGGCCTGTCTGGAATGGGGAGTGAAAGTAAAAATCCTGGAGGTGGTTTTGTATCACTTTTGCTAATATTGCAAATCTCACAAGTTTGTATATGGTTAGTGACGTCTTTTTCCATATTGGGCCACCAATATGACCTTTTAATTAGTTTTAAAGTTCGGTAAATTCCTGGATGTCCAGCTAAGAGTGATTCATGGACATTATGAAGGATAGATAGACAATGTTTTGATGGAATGTATATGTTATCTTTTAGATAGTACAATCCATGTTTGTTAACCTTATAGGCTTTCTTTTCTTCGTCACGTTCTTGCTCTTCTTTAATGAGATCTTGTATCTCCATTGTAAATCCTAAAAAATATTCCTTTGGTATTACAGTACTTTGTTTTGAAGTAATATTTGGTTTATCAGGCATTCTAGATAGTAGATAAGCCTTTGCATTTTATGTTGCTGGTCTGTAGGTAACTTGATATGAGAATCTTGAGAAGAACATATTCCATCTGACCTGCCTTGCTGTTAAGGTACGCTTAGTTTTGAGGCATTGCAGATTTCTGTGATCTGTATAAATCAGGATGGGTATTTTAGTTACTTCTAAAAGGTGTCTACAGTGATTGAGAGAATCTTTTATTGCTAGGAGTTTCTTTTCACCCACATGATAGTTTATCTCAGGTTGTGTTTGAACTCTTGAGTAAAAAGCTACTGGATCTAAGGGTGTCTTTAAACTTTCTCTTTGGGAAAGTATAGCACATATTGCATAGCTAGAAGCATCTACTTCCAAAACATATTGGAGTTCAGGGTTAGGGAATTTCAAAATAGGCACTGTAGTAAAATGTCTTTTCAAAAGGGAGAAAGTCTCATCAGCTATTTATGACCATGAGAATGTTGAATGTTGTTTGGTTAATTCTGTTAAAGGTTTTGTGATTGCAGCAAATTTTTTTATACATTTTCTATAGAAATTTGCGAATCCCAAAAACTTTTGTACTTGTTTCTTGGTTCTTGGGACCGGCCAATCTAATATAGCTTTAATTTTGTCATTTTCCATTTGAATGCCTTCAGGGGTTATGTGATAACCTAAAAAGGTAATATATGTGTAGTATGAAAAATAAATTGTTCTGGTTCTGCATACAAATTGTGTGCTTTTAGTCTGGAGAGTACAGTTCAAATTTTTTTATGTTTTCTTCCATTTTGGATGAATAGATCAAAATATCATCTAAAGGGGAGCAGAGCTAACCGCTGAATGAAGAGGTAGTGTGTCTGTGGAGCTCTGATGCACCGGAGGGCTAATTTATGTGAAAAAGCTTAGCCAGATCCTCTTAATAGCTGAAATACCTACAATTTATTACTGCAGAGGTACAGAGAAGGCTAATCATCAACTTTGCTGACCGGAACTCGCTACACGGCTATACTACTTCTGAACCCGATATTGCAGCACGACCACAACAGCGGAATACACTACGAGGACTGCCTGTACAAATAAGTGCCAGCTTGGTCTCCGGAGGGTCGGGGATCCGCTCCGGAGACTATCGACTGCCGACATCGGAGGCTTTTCAGTTAAACAACTTAGCCCGGCACAACAAAGAGCAGGAGAGGAAGCGGCAGTGTGACATTTCGGACAGTGGAGCCAAGAGTGTTGGGAGCCAGTAAGCCCGCGGGACAGAGGTCTCACTAGAGGGGGCACAAATAACAAACTCCACACATTATATTTTGCTCAGTGCACATATAAAGACTTGGGATCTGTGATTACCGGGAGGAGTTAGGCACATAGAGAGAAAACCCTTCGTAAGCTGGGACGAGTAGGGGAAAACTCACTATATTGGGAATAAAGTTGTACTGGAACAGCTATAAACGAATGGGGGAAAACTTTCCACATTGAGAAGTTAACTGTATTGGAACGCAAATTTTGGCGCGAAAATCCGCCATCTTAATACAATACTACGCAGCACTATTATTTTACTCCCTGCTTGTGGGAGCCGCATATTGTCTACATACAGATAGTGCAGGTTGATCAAGAACCTGTAATATGTAATTGCTAACAAGGCAAACTTCTACACTTACAGAGAAGTTTTAAGCAGAAACAGCAGGTGTTTGGCGATCATACAAAGCCTCCAAGCTGCCAAACTTGTACTTTTCCTCTCAAGCTCAGAAACACTCATAAGTACTTTATTTTGCACCCAAGCAGCCCTATTACTATCATGACACTCAACTTCCACCCTCTTGTCTATTAATCTAGGATAATTTACAGTGGTCTATTCTCTAGCTCCAAGCAACTTGATCACTTCACAAATTTGCTACATTTAAGGGACTTAAACCTCAAGAGACTCCCCTCCCCTTCACACACCTATGCTGAACCACTCATATGCTGAATGCAGAGAATTTAAACGCATAGCTCTGGAAAAGTGCAGGGGAGGTCAGAGTGTGGAGAATACACTTTATTGACTGAAATATATCTCTTGTTATAGCTGGTTGAACAAATGTAATGTTTTTCATGTGGGCTGGCTCTCCCTCTAATTTACAGATGCAGTGTGGATTTAACTGGATGTAAAGTAGTTTCCTAATTGCCTTGAATCTGATAGGCCCTGCACCAATCCACTGCATATATACTCAATTATACCCCACTCCAGGTAGGCGCTCACCTCCCCCCTTTCTTGCTGTGCCACGTCGCAGCAGGTCATATCCACTTACATTTTTCCGACTTGGCCCAGTGAGGGCATAATCCCTGAGGTGCAGCGCCAGCTGGAAATCTTCCCTCGAAAGGACATTATTAGTTAATGGGTTCTTGCCATCTCTGAAAACACTCCAAGAGACATATTATAAGAAGTGAAGGGACACATGTCCCAAATTATGGCTTCACACTAAATTTTTGAGAGGGGGGAGATGTGGAGACACTAAGCAACTACAGCAACACTCGAAGCTAACTTCAGTTGTTTTAATTGGCGGCTTTGTCCTTTGTGAGGATCAGTTCCTTTAAACTCTCCCGAAAGAAGTCACTTTACAAGGCGATTAAATGGATTACAACCCCATTAACGGGGAAACCTTCAACCTACACTCCAAAATGGCGCATTCCAGCAAGAAGAAACACCAGCAAAGATTGGGAGAGGGCCCCAAGCGTACTGTGGCAGACCATTTTAGCAATAGAATATCTTCTGACAGAGATGGTTCAGATGAAGAGTGTAGAGATTCACATTCTTCATATAAGGAGACACTTGATATGGAAAGTACTCTTAGAGGGAAATCACCACAATCTGATTCCAAAGTTCTGGACTCAATTAATGCATTGTCATCCAAGATAGATTCCCACTACACTTCCCTTAGAAGTGAAATCCGCAATTCTGTGGCGGACCTGAGAAGAGATCTGAACATACAGAATGAAAGGACAGAGGCATTAGAGAGAAAACAAGAGGATATGGCGGTGGATCAAGCTAATGTACTCGCATATGCCCAATCACTAGCGGAGATTATAAGTGACCTGGAATCTAAGATGGCCGACAATGAGGATAGATCCAGAAGGAACAACATTAGGATCAGAGGTATCAAGGAAGATGTAAGCCCCTCTGGATTAGCGGAGTACCTCTTGACCCTCTTTAAAGACCTCTTAGGTCCTTTCCAATCTACGGACGCTTTGATAGATAGAGCTCATAGAGCAATTAAACCAAGAACGATGGCCTCAGAATTGCCAAGAGACGTCATAGTGCGCCTCCATTACTTTACTTTCAAGGAAAGACTAATGAGGGCCTCATTTTCCAATAAATCTTTCTCTGAAAAATACCCTGGAATTCAACTGTTTCCTGACCTCTCCTCATTTACTTTAGCAAAAAGAAGATAATTTGCACCTATCACACTCAAGCTGCGGAAAGCTGGGATTAAGTATAGATGGGGCTTTCCAGTGAGGATTTTTTTTCAACATGAAAACAAAAGCTGCGTCGTCACTTCACTTGAACAGGGTCTGGGCTTATTGGCAACTCTAGGTCTGGGTCAACAGACATAGAGTCCCAATCCTACTCCAACCTTACAGAGAGACTTAAGACCGTCAGCAGCGGAATGGCAGCCTTTACCAAAAAGACCAAACAAGCAACAGGATAGAGCCTCAACAACATTGTCAGGAGAATGAATTCCCCCTTAAGTTCTTTACTAATCCACACAGAACTATTCTATACTGGAGTTAAACTACATGCTCCACAAAACAGAGTGTTGCTAATATGTGGTAATGAGTTATGACTTTAGGAGTCTAAGACAAATCTGATTGTTCCATGAAGTCTTAATACTGTATATCTAAGTCATTTATGACCCCACATTATGAGATGAGAGACACATGACATAAAGTCCTAACATAACTTTCCTGGTTCATCATTACTTTAGAATTATAGGAAAGACTGGCCAACATTAATGATGTTTTCAATGTAATGTTATGTTGTATTCATGCTTTTTATTGCAGGTTTTTGCTCTGTAAAATAGGAAGAGTCTACCACTATTCATATTCCTCATTACTATAGATTTATAGGAAGGTCTAACCAACTTTAATAATGTTCTCTATGTAATGTTGTGTTGTTTGTCTCTTCTTCATTGCTTTAGAATTGTGGGAAGGACTAGCCTACGTTAATGATGTTTTTTATGTAATGTTGTGTTGTATCCATACTTGTCCTTGCAGGTTTTTGCCTCGTAAAATTATGAGGAATCTACCACTATTTTTATTCCTCATTACCATAGATTTATAAGAAGGTCAAACCAACTTTAATAATGTTACCTATGTAATGCTATGTTGTTTGTCTCCTCTTCTTTGCAGGTTTTTGTTCTGTAAAAATAGAAGGGGTCTGTTACTAGATTTAAGTCACAACCTGGTATACAGGTAGATATAATATATTTGTCAAATTATATCCCACTAATACTGTTGACTTTTTATTAGTTTAGTTGCTTGGTTACTCTTCATGCTGGTTCTCCCCCTCTTTCTTCTCCAATCTTACTTCGCATACTATATTACACTGTACCCAAGCTTGTCGTGAAAAATAAGGAGATAGGGGAGAAACCCTGCTTCTTTTTCTTTTCTCTCCCATTTAAGGTGTTTGATAGATATCCCTAGCCTTTTTGGCATATACCTTTTGATTTACCAAAACTAGATAGCTTGAGACTTCTCCCTTAGTGTACCTAATTGTATGCTAGGAGAGGCATTTATACCTCTCCGCCACTTTTTCGCGAGCGGCCTTCGCCCCCCCTCCCTCTTTTTTTTCTTCTCCTTTTTCCTCTTCTTTTTTCTCTTTTTTCCTCCTCTTTTCTTTTTTTTACATCTCTTCATTTCCGTTTCTCTTTTCTTACACTCTGCTTGACTGGATCATCACCTCCCCTTCTCTGATATCTACCCTTCTTATGCCCTTTAGTTTCTTCCTTTATTTTCTTTACCAAAACCTTCACTAGCTAAGAACTATTTCTATCCTTTTATTCTTATCCTTTTATTCTTATCTCTTTTTTTTTTTTCTCTCTCCCCTCTCTCCTCTCCTCTACACCTCTCTTCTAGCCTATTGCCTTCTCTCTTCTGGTACCTACCGTCTTTCTGTGATTCGACATTCTTTTCTTATCTTTTTGTCATTTTTATTTCTTCTTTATAACCTTTACTTCTATCCACATGCCAAGAAGTAGATAACAGTTATTATTTAAACTGTTTATATAAAGTTCAGCTACTTGGCTATTGTTCACCCCTATTCTTTGTGAACACATAAGCGGTATTTATCCGCTGTCGTTATTATTTTGTCATAAGTTACTCCTATATCTCTTCCTTATTTATCTAGATTATGAAGACGGTTTATTAAGGTAAATAACTACAAGTGGACAGTAATATCAATTCCCCCCTCCTTTTTTTTTTTTCCCCTACCCCCCCCCCCACCTCAGTTTTCCTCCCCTTCTCTCCTTCCCCTTTCTCTCCCTTCCCTCCCCCTCACCTCTCCCCCTTTCAGTTTTTTTATATTTATCCAGACCTATTTATTCTTAAAGATGTCAGGTCTAAAATTTCTCACCCATAATACACAGGGTCTGAATTCCCCGACTAAAAGAAGCCTTCTCCTTAACCAGCTCAGGCAAAACAAAATTGATGTGGCATTTATCCAGGAGACCCATTGGCAGCAACAGAGAGGTGAGACATTCAGATTCCGCAATTACACACATATTTATCAAGCCTCCCACCACGTTAAATCTAGAGGGGTAGCTATTCTGATTAGAGATTCGGTGGGTTTTGAAGAAATATATTGTGAACTGGACCCCCAGGCGCGGTATATTTTCCTAGTGTGTAAACTTAATAATGCTCTCTATACTTTGGTCAACATATACGCTCCCAATGTAAAGCAGACACAGTTCCTTAAAAAAATTCTCAGTCGAGTCTCAACTATAAGACAAGGAGAGCTCTGTGTAGGAGGAGACTTTAACCTCATGTGGGACCCCGAGTTAGATAGATTGGTGCCACCTACGCTTAAAAAAGATAGGTCCACACAATCTAAAGCAAATGCGTTCCGGAGGGTAATGATCCAATTTCAATTATATGATGCTTGGAGAGCGTATAATACATCCATGAGAGACTATACATTTTATTAGAGCCCTCATAGGTCTTTCTCCCGGTTAGACACTTTCTTTATCTCAGCCAAACTATTAGATAAAATTAAGGGATCCAAGATCCTTCCGATCTCTTGGTCTGACCACCACTCTGTAACACTAGAGATAGGTCCGATCATCCTAAACGAGGGATATAGATGGAGACTAGCGGATTGGTTGATTCAATCACCTTCTGATATACAAAATTGCAATCAGACCATAATAGAATTTTTGAAATTAAATGATGATGGCCAAACGAGTTCTCAGAACTTGTGGGCTACTCTCAAAGCATTCATGAGAGGCCATTACATTAAAATGGCAGCTAAGGCAAAAAGGAAAAGTGGGGGTACGTTAGCAGAATTGACCTGTAAGCTCAGGAATTGCCAACTTATGATATCTAATGCCTACTCAGCTGAGATTAATAGTCAGATTCAAACTCTAAAAACACAGATCAAACATTTAGAACTTCTTAGGGTCCAGAGGACTCTAGATAAGTTTAAGCAACAATTCTACTATTGTAACAACAAACCTACCACATTCCTAGCAAATAAACTACGTAATCGAACTGCCCAAAAACGTATAATGGCCATCGACAGGGGAAACGCTAAAGTCTCATCTCCAAAAGAAATAGGCCTTGCCTTTTATGAATTTTATAGTTCTTTATACAATATCCAGGTATCTCAGGACAACACAAGCCCATTGACAGATACCATAAGTTCTTTCTTAAAAAATTTAAAGCTCCCCACTCTATCAGATGACGCGGCAAACACCCTAAAAGGCCAAATAACGATTGAAGAAATTAAAATAGCAGTTAGACAGCTTAAGACAGGGAAAGCCCCTGGACCCGATGGATTTGCTGGAAAATTTTACAAAACCTTCTCTCATCTTGTCATTCCTATACTACATAGATTCTTTAATGAGATGATGGCACAGGGGACAGCAGCCTCAGAATTTCTAGAAGCAAACATAGTCACATTATTAAAACCAAACAAAGACCCTCTAGAATGTGGGAGTTATAGGCCCATATCATTGATAAATGTCGACACCAAATTATACTCCAAGATATTGGCTAATCGTTTGGCTAAGGTGGTACCGACACTGGTACACGGAGATCAGGTCGGTTTCATACCAGGTAGGGAGGGACCAGATAATACCAGAAGATTAGTTCATATAATGTCAGAGGCCAAGCGTAGGGGGATCCCCCTCCTCGCCCTGTCACTTGACGTGGAAAAGGCGTTTGACAGGGTGAGGTGGGACTACCTGTGGGAGACGCTGCAGAGTTTTGGTATTCCAGCTCAGTTTATTAGGGCAGTGGGGGCTTTGTATTCGCATCCTACAGCAGTAGTGAGAGGAGTAGGCTTTCAATCCAAACGATTTAGGGTATCTAACGGCACCAGGCAAGGATGCCCTTGCTATTCGCGCTAGCTATAGAGTCACTGGCTCAAGCTATTAGAAGAAATGATAAGATTGAAGGCATCACACTTCAAGACTCTACACATAAGATCGCGCTTTTCGCAGATGATGTCACTCTATTATTGACCTCACCCAAGACCTCCTTGCCCGCCCTCATGGAAGTCATTAAACAATTTGGATGCCTGAGTTTCTATAAGTTAAACTTATCTAAAACGGAAGCCCTTTCAATTGAGATCCCGGACTCAGTGGTTTCAGACATCAAACGTAGATATGACTTTAAATGGATGGAAAATAGCGTAAAACATTTGGGGGTATATCTGAGCCCTGATATAGCCACAATGATAGATAGAAATTTCACTGATAGAATACAGGAGTTTAAAAGGATTCTTGAATCATGGGATTACTCTGAGATTTCTTGGACGGGCAGGATTGCCTCTGTCAAAATGTCGTTTCTCCCGAAAATGACTTACCTTTTTAGATGTATCCCTATCCGAATACCCAGATCAATAATTAATAGATTACAAAGTATGATAACAACATATATTTGGAGGGGTAAAAAGCCGAGGATCGCAAGCCATATGTTACAAAAAACTGTCAGGCAAGGGGGTTTGTCAGTCCCATGTATCTTAGCGTATCATGATGCAGCTAGGTTATCTCATATAATGGGATGGAGTACTACAGACTCTAATCTCAGATGGCAAGAGGTTGAGAGCGACACCCTTCCAATAAATATGAAGCTTGCAGATCTGATCTGGATTCCCGCTCACTACCGAGACAAGCTCGGAATAACTCAGCCAATAATATTGGATGCCCTTAGGTTTTGGGATGCCAATAGACATAGACCGCATATAGCCCCACACCCATCCCCCATCCATTCTGTGGTGAGTGTAGCCTGGTGTCTCCAGGAAGTACATATGACTTTATGGCTAGAGTTTAGAAACATGCTGGCTGCAGATATAAGTGAAGGAATAGATCGTCCCTCTCTTGATTCATTCATGACAAAACATCATATCCCTAAGAAGTTCTATTTTGAGTCTCTTCGATTGCTCAGCTTTTTAAAAAGCTGGGGTTTACAAGCCCATAAGTGGAGGGAAAGAACCAAATGGGAGGTCTGTTGGACCTCCGATCACAAGCCTAGGGGCATGATGTCATTTCTTTATTCTCTATTAATGGGAGAACAGACGATAACGAAGACCCCGTCTCATTTGGCCTGGGAGAGAGACCTGTGCGAGTCCATAGACTTAGGGGATTTGCACAAAGAGATGATGTTTGCTAAGAAATATCTTCATTGTTCAACACTCTGGGAAGTCCATTATAAAATGGTTTGTAGGTGGCATTTAGTACCTAAGCGTCTACATCAGATCTACCCATCTGCTTCTCTGATGTGCTGGAGAAACTGCGGCCAGATAGGTACATGGTTGCATATATGGTGGGATTGCCCCCGCATTAGGTCCTTCTGGAGGACTTGTATGAAACTATTGAGAGATCTGCATTATACTCTCCCTCTCTCTCCTGCTCTTGGTTTGTTGCACTTGGGCTCCTCTAGAATATCTTTGCCGAGAAGGGTTTTCCTGATTTATTTTTTTACAACAGTCAAATTAATTATTGCCAGAAACTGGAAACAAACTTCACCTCCTTCTATCCAAAATGTTATAGAACAACTCACATATATGAAACAAATGGAAAAATATGTGTATAATGTAATAGGGAAGACGGACCTACACATTAAGGTATGGGAGGGATGGGTGGAATTGTATGGGGAATAATAAAGTGAAGACACGAGTGGTCGAACTTGGAGTGCTAGATCTGGCCTGTATTATTCCGAATCTACCTCCTTGACTTCCCCATCTATCCTCCTCCCTCCCCTATGCTCATCTTGCATCCCTATCTTTTCAACACCATTCCCCACTTTCCCACCCCCCCTTTTTTTTTTTTTTTTTCTCCTTTCCCATCTTATGACTCAGACATGGGCTCACTTGTAGAGTAAAATGGCATATCTTATAACCTGTTTACCTACCGTATCTACTACATAGGAGCAACATATTATGTTTTCCTATATTATGTATAGTTTTAGATAATAAATACACCTTTATATTATGTTTAGTCTATCACTCTATAGGATGTATAAGTTCTTCAGGATGTTTGAATTTCTGAAAGACTCTTTTTGTGTTATGACATAGGAAACGAAATAGAAAAGAGGTAAACCCAGAATGTAAATGTTGCACTTTGTGTCTACAGCCAATGTCTTATTAATACCATGTGTGTTATGTATTATAGTAAGTCATTGAATGTATACTGTTTGGTGTTTTGTATACTTGATATTACCTCAATAAAAAACTTTGATTATAAAAAAAAAAATATCATCTAAATAGATCACGATGCAAGTGTCTAATAGATCTCTGAATATGTCATTGATAAACCACTGGAAAGTGGCTGGGGCATTACATAGCCCAAAAGGCATTACAGTGTATTCGTACAGACCATATCTGGTAAGGAAAGCTGTTAACCACTCATCCCCGGGTCTTATTCTTATTAGATTATATGCTCCGCGTAAATCAAGCTTGGTGTATATAGTAGCATTTTAAATCTTTCAATAATTTCAGGGATAAGTGGCAAAGGATAGCGTTTTTTTACAGTTCTCTTGTTTAGCTCTCTGTAGTCTACTATGGGTCTTAATTAGTTATCCTTATTTCTTACAAAAAGATTCCTGCTCCAGCTGGAGAGGTAGAAGATCTTATGAATCCTTTACGCAGGTTCTCAATAATGTAAGATTTTAACTCATGTAGTTCTGGCTCAGAGAGAGAGGAGATATGACCGTAAGGTATATCTGATCCAGGTATTAACTCTAGCGGGCAGTCGTATACCCTATGGGGCGGCAGTGAATCTGCCTCTTTTTTATCAAAAACTTTGTGGAAATCTTGGTACTTAATGGGTATATTGAAATCTGATATAGATAGAAGTTGCATTATAGATTTGCAAGTGGTTTTACAGTATTCAGACTTGAAACTGATTTTATCAGACCATAATATTGTTGGTTGATGTTGTTGAAGCCATTGTAACCCCAAAACAATAGGGAATATTGGTGAGGTTATTACGTCAAATGTTATGTATTCTATATGGTTGTTTTGTGTAGTAACAAGTAAGGGAATTGTTTGGTGGGTAATGGGCCATGAGTCTAAGTTTTTCCCATCAATAAATCTCACTACAATCGGTTTAATTTTTCAACTATTGGTATTTTATTGACCTTAACAATGGTAACATCAATGTAACAAGGATAAGCCCCTGAGTCCACGGCTGCATCAAATTTGCTGCGATGATGATCCCACTGCAAATAAATTGGGATTAAAAATAGGTCTTTTGGCAGTTACTCAGAGACAAACACATGTTCTTATGATCTTTCTTACCCATTTTCTGTCTTTTCAGAATGGCACATTCAGGTACAAGATTCTCCTTGGATGCACAGTACATACACAGATTTTGATTGCGCCTTTGTAACTTTTCCTCTGGTGCGAGTGGACCTTTAATAACTCCAATTTCCATGGGCTTATTATTATTTTTGAGTTTGTGGTGTTGGGTTTTATTTACAGGGGTTTTAGGTGAATAGTCAGTTGCATACCTTTCTTGATTTCTTTCTCTAAGCCTTCTTTCTATCAATTTTGATAGATAGATAAATTAATGAGTGCATCTAATGTCTCTGGAATATCAATTCTTGCTGACTCATCTTTTATTCCTTCAGATAGTCCTAATTTAAATAGTTTTTTTTTAGTGACACCTCATTCCATAATAAATCCTTTTCGCCATATTTTAAAGTCTGCTTCATAACATACCACAGGGACAATACCTTAGATACCGGCATAACTGTACTAAACTAGAAACGTTTAAGTTAGAAGTTGGTGACTTAAAACAAAGATTTAAAGAAAGAGGATATTCCCAGAGTTGCTTAAAAAAAGGCCTATAATAAAGCAGGATATACACATAGGCAAGATATGCTATATAAACCCAAAATTGAACCGAGATATTAATTCATAAGATTCATTAGTACTTATATGGGCAAAGATTAGGACAATTTTATTTACATTTTCATATACTAACTCTGGATACTATCCATTGTGATTGATGTTGGTAATCCATGTAATTTTATGACATTCTGAACTAAAAGATTAACAGTTTCCATCGAAGTAGGAAGTTTATGGTACGGAATGAAATGTCCCATCTTTATGAAGAGATCAACAACTACCATGATAGTTTTTTTTCCATTAGATTTGGGTAATTCTACAATAAAATCAATTGCAATCTGTTTCCATGGCCTGCCTGGAATGGGGAGTGAAAGTAAAAATCCTGGAGGTGGTTTTCTATCAATTTTGCTAGTATTGCAAATCTCATAAATTTGTATATTTTTAGTGAAGTCTTTTTCCATATTGGGCCACCAATATGACCTTTTAATTAGTTTTAAAGTTCGGTAAATTCCTGGATGTCCAGCTAAGAGTGATTCATGGACATTATGAAGAATAGATAGACGAAGTTCTGATGGAATGTATATTTGATCTTTTAGCTAGTACAATCCATTGGAATGTTTGTTAACCTTAAATGCTTTCCTTTTTTTGTCACGTTCTTGCTCTTCTTTAATGAGATCTTGTACCTCCATTGTAAATCCTAAGAAATATTCCTTGGGTATTACAGTACTTTGTTTTGAAGTAATATTTGGTTTATCAGGCATTCTAGATAGTAGATCAGCCTTTGCATTTTATGTTGCTGGTCTGTAGGTAACTTGATATGAGAATCTTGAAAAGAACATACTCCATCTGACCTGCCTTGCTGTTAAGGTACGGTTAGTTTTGAGGTATTGCAGATTTCTGTGATCTGTATAAATCAGGATGGGTATTTTAGTTCCTTCTAAAAGTTGTGTCCAGTGTTTGAGAGAATCTTTTATTGCTAGGAGTTCCTTTTCACCCACATGATAGATTATCTCAGGTTGTGTTAGGACTCTTGAGTAAAAATCTACTGGATGTAAGGGTGTCTTTAAACTTTTTCTTTGGGAAAGTATAGCCCCTATTGCCATAGCTAGAAGCATCTACTTCCAAAACATAGGGTTAGGGAATTTCAAAATAGGCGCTGTAGTAAAATGTCTTTTCAAAAGGGAGAAAGTCTCATCAGCTATTTGTGACCACGAGGATGTTGAATGTTGTTTGGTTAATTCTGTTAAAGGTTTTGTGATTGCAGCAAATTTTTTAATACATTTTCTATTGAAATTTGCGAATCCCAAAAACTTTTGTACCCGTTTCTTGGTTCTTGGGACCGGCCAATTTAATATATCTTTAATTTTGTAATTTTCCATTTGTATGCCTTCAGGGGTTATGTGATAACCTAAAAAGGTTATATGTGTAGTATGAAAAATACATTTTTCTGGTTTTGCATACAAATTGTGTGCTTTTAGTCTGGAGAGTACAGTTCAAATTTTTTTTATGTGTTCTTCAATTTTGGATGAATAGATCAAAATATCATCTAAATAGATCATGAAGCAAGTGTCTAATAGATCTCTGAATATGTCATTGATAAACCACTGGAAAATGGCTGGGACATTACATAGCCCAAAAGGCATTACAGTGTATTCGTACAGACCATATCTGGTACGGAAAGCTGTTAACCACTCATCCCCGGGTCTTATTCTTATTAGATTATATGCTCTGTGTAAATCAAGCTTGGTGTATACAGTAGTGTTTTTTAATATTTCAATAATTTCAGGAGATAAGTGGCAAAGCATAGCATTTTTTCTTACTGTTCTCTTGTTTAGCTCTCTGTAGTCTACTATGGATCTTAATGAGTTATCCTTATTTCTTACAAAAAAGATTCCTGCTCCAGCTGGAGAGGTAGAAGATCTTATGAATCCTTAACGTAGGTTCTCATTAATGTAAGATTTTAACTCATGTAGTTCTGGCTCAGAGAGAGGGAAGATATGACCATAAGGTATATCTGATCCAGGTATTAACTCTATCTGGCAGTCGTATACCCTATGGGGCGGCAACGATTCTGCCTCCTTTTTATCAAAAACTTTGTGGAAATCTTGGTACTCAATGGGTATATTGAAATCTGATATAGATAAAAGTGGCGTTATAGGTTTGCAAGTGGTTTTACAGTATTCAGACTTGAAACTGATTTTGTTATCAGACCATATTGTTGGTTGATGTTGTTGAAGCCATTGTAACCCCAAAACAATAGGGAATATCGGTGAAGGTATTACATCAAACGTTATGTATTCTATATGGTTGTTTTGTATACTAACAAGTAAGGCAATTGTTTGGTGGTTAATGGGCCCTGAGTCTAAGTTTTTCCCATCAATAAATCTCACTACAACCAGTTTAGTTTTTTCAACTATTGGTATTTTATTGATCTTAACAATGGTAACATCAATGTAACAAGGATAAGCCCCTGAGTCCATGACTGCATCAAATTTGCTGCGATGATGATCCCACGGCAAAGAAATTGGGAGTAAAAAATAGGTCTTTTGAGAGTTACTCAGAGACAAACAAATGTTGTTATGATCTTTCTTACCCATTTTCAGGGCTCCCCCCCCCCCTTTGACATGTGCAATTTTCGACCAAGTGACTAAAACATATATGCACTTTATTCTTAAGTGTCTATTTAAACTTGGCAATGTTGTAAAGGTAGTAACATACAAACACACAGACACACTCATACACTGAAACACACACACACACACTCACATATAAGAATTCACATATAGACACTCTAGCAGACAAGCAAAGAAACACACTCAGACACAAACACCCAAAAAGACACTCAGCACTTGTTTACATTGACCTGACAAGTAATGAGGTAGACTACAATTTTGTAAAAAAATATTTAGAAAACAAAATATGGAGTTCTGATTATCTTTTTGTAAAGGAAGATGCCAACTAAATGATGACAACAGCATTCCGTGGCTGAAAGGAAGGGCCCTGAACTGCTTAAACAATAATTTAAAGGTTAAATGGTGGATTAGGTGATTTACGGAAAGGTCTCATTAGTCTTAAAGTCTGTAGAAAGATGTGAATAATCAGCAGTAAGGTGAAAATGTCCTAAAAAGGAACAGACAATAGACACACACACACAAACTCAAATTTGCACATACACCCAAGGAAAAACTGACAGAGACAGCCTCAGAAAACACACAAAGACATACACACAGAGAGACAGCCACAGAAAACACACAAAGACATACACACACAGAGAGACAACCACATAAAGCACAGAAAGACATACATACACACACCCTCACTGAGACATCCACAGAAAACACACAAAGACATACACACCCTCACGGAGACATCCACAGAAAACACACACACACTCACAGAGACATCCACAGAAACACAGACATACATACATACACACACACACCCTCACAGAGACATCCACAGAAAACACAGACATACACACCCACCCTCACAGAGGCATCCAGAGAAAATACACAAACATACACACACCCTCATAGAGACACCCATAGAAAAAGCTCAAAGACATATGCACACACCCTCACAGATATCCACAGAAAATGCACAAAAAATACACAACCAACCTCACAGAGAGACACAAAGAAAAAAATAGATACACACTTATAGAGGCCTATTTAAGAAAGGTCTTGCGGACCTGATCCGACAGTGCGGATCAGGTCCGCAAAACCTTGCTGAATGCGGAGAGCAATATGCTCTCCATATTCAGCATTGCACCAGCAGCTCTTGTGAGCTGCTGGTGTAACGCCGCCCCCTGCAGATTCGCGGCCAATCGGCCACCAGCAGGGGGGTGTCAATCAACTCGATCATATTCGATCGGGTTGAATTGTGGCAATTCCTTTCCACCTGCTCTGAGCAGGTGGACAGGGTCATGGAGCAGCGGTCTTTAGACCGCTGCTCCATAACTTGTGTTTCTGGCGAGTCTGAAGACTCGCCAGAAACACGGGCCGTCAAGCTCCGTTTGGAGCTTGATAGATAGGCCCCATAGAGACACAAACCAAAGCACAAAGACATAAACACAGACACCCACAGAAACAGGAGGAAACATTTATGCACATTGCATCCCCTAAATCAAGAGTGTGTGACATGCATGATAAAAAAAATGCAGAAATTAAGAGATCACTTTTTAAAGAATCATATTTGTAAATTTACAAACAAAAATAATTCTGTGAATTCAAAATTGTACATTAATGATCTGGGTAGATGGCTAGATGAAGAAAAGTACTTTTAAAAGGTTGACATATGTTTGTTTGTTTTTTCCCCATTTTCCCCAACCAAGAGCACCCCTTCAAATATAGTGTACAAATGTTCCCATCTGTCAGCTGTGCTTATGGATTTTGAAAATGCCGTACTCTATATGGTCTTGGTGGAACCATAAACTGTAATACTCATACCATTAGATCTGGTTAAATGCAGGATTTAGGCTTGTTGGTATGTATTTCAAAATTAAGTCAGCTGTAGTGTAAACTGAACAGTTTTAAGTTAACCTGTCTCATTTCAAACACTGAGCAATCTTAGTCTGAGAGTATAACATTTTATGCAGATGTAAAAATCTTAGATAACATGCCTCCTTGCATCTAGAAAGTCCTTGCATAAATGGGCAGTAAACTGGAATGTAATATATATATATATATATATATATATATATATATATATATATATATATATAAATGCATATCTGCCAAAAGGGCACCTACCATTTGTGTATTGAGGAGGAAACATGTCTGCATGGTTTTAAATATAGAATTTCTACAGCATAGTAAAATAATCATAAATGCACTGCTGCTAAAAAAGATGTGTTTTTATGGACCCCTGGCCCCACCATACAACTACTACCACACTGAAGTTACAATCCGAAATTGCACAAAGAAATAAAAAACATTTGCTAAGTAAGTTTTACCTCCTCTGCAAATGAAAGTGATCTTCCGTCTGACCCAGGCACACATCAAACGGGTGACCACGCCATCCAGGACTCCACACCAATGTAGAAAAAAAAGAGGCAGATGGCAGCACTCCAGAATAAAAGATGTATATTTATTTACATCTACTCCAAACAAACATAGAACAATGACGTTTCGGGTGTTATCCCTTAATCATGATTAAGGGATCATGATTAAGAGATTACACCCGAAATTTCGTTGTTCTATGTTTGTTTGGAGTAGATGTAAATAAATATACATCTTTTATTCTAGAGTGCTGCCATCTGCCTCTTTTTTCTACATAGTGGTTTAGTGTATCCTCTCAAACGCTAATACTTTACTCCTTTTAATAAAATGTCTCATACTCAATTAGCACTCTGCTGTAGTACCCACTGGTGGCTGCCAAAATTTAAAAAAAAAAGTTGTTTTTTTTTAATTCTTGCCTCATGGGGCCCCCCTGTCCCATTGGGCCCCTAACAGGAGTCACCCCTGTCACCCCCTGATGGCGGCCCTGCTTAACTGTTCTACTTTCTGTGATAAAGCCACAACATGGTTGGAGATTTCCACTGGAACTATTTTATTTTGATGGCTTGGTATTCTGTAACAAAACAACTATAAAGAGTTCCTATTAGAAAAAAGTTTTTGAGTTTTTGAACAGTAGTTTTAGATCACAACTGCAGAACTCTTGTTTAGTATGGTTGTGTTGCACTAATGGGAAGTAAATATCTCTTTCCTTTAGAGTATTAAATCCCATTGGTTGCATTTATTATATGTCTGAATGTTTTAATAAACTTCCTAATGTTTAGTAGGGTTTTGGAATACCCCTATTAGTAAGTACTAACATTGACAATACATGATTCAGTGAACGTTATCATGTGCACGGGAGTATGTATATATATATATATATATATATGAAAAAGTATGGTAATCAGAATATGGACTTTCACAATTACAACTGTATCCTTGCTGGCATTAGTAAAAACGATATAAATAAGAGGATGAAAGCATACCGTTTCAGTTGACAGGATTTGGTAACAGCGTGTCTCTGGAGAGGTAGGATATGGCAGCTGAGAAGCGAGCCCCTGTTTGTAGCTGACAGGCAATGAAGCAGAGCGATCCCAGCTGCGGTAACGTCACCAACATGGAGGACGCGGCAGCAACCAGTCACAGAGATGAGTAGCTTGAGGAATCCCATGATGAGAATGAGAAACAATCCTAAACCAGGAGCCGAAAGACAATACCAAGTGTTATGCTGGTAGTGCTGCTGCCTTTTAAACAGATGTAAGGAACAGCTCTTAAAGTGAAAGCCATGAAAAGGACGTTACAGCAACAAACATGAACTAAAATTTAGGGGACTCCAAAAAATAGACCTAAAAGAAAGAGGGGGTAATCTTGATAAAATGTTTCTACAACAAGAGTGCAAATGGATTTATAATTTAAAAGCCTTATCCCCTTTAGGAATGAATGAAGAAATCAATGTTGCATGTTTTTTTGGGAGATTACAATATAAATTGGTAACTTCGTTCTCATAGCAGTCCTTTGATTCTGCTTCCACTCTCCATTGGGTAATTCCTTCTCTCTGAGGGTTAGTTTCATGCCAAAATCCCCCAATTAACATTTAATTTTCAAACAATTAGTTTAAATTATTGCTTCCATGGGGGTATGAGTGAGTACCTAACCTGTAGCTGTGAAATTGTTGTTCAACTAATACACACAGCCATGATTGCCCGGAGCTCCTTGCTGAGCATTTTTTAAATAGTAAAGGGCCAATGCTGAATTTACACAGTCAGTTCCCTGACACACTCCACAACCAACCTTCTAATTATTACCTCATACTTTCTGCCTCCCCAGACTCATTTTTTTCTATTACAGTGCTTCTGTTTTGGGAACTGTTTTCATAGACTGATGTCTCCTGTGCAGTAACAGGATTCTGAGACTTTATTTAGTTATAGGATTCTACTTTTAGATTCCTTTTTTTATATTTTTTATGAGAGTTCTCTTTTCCCATCAGTGCACTATGGTTTAATGTGGGGTTATATATCTTTAGGTATAGTCTCTTTCCTGACTGTTATTTAATAAATGCAATTTTGTTTCACATTTTTCTATATTTTCTGTGATTGATATGATAGGTAATTATATCTGTGTCATTTGCTTTTTTCTCTAGGAGGTTAAATTCACTTATTACCTACTGGGATTAGTGAATGCTGGATAGGATAGTCTTTTTCTACATGTAATTTTATATATATATATATATATACATATATATATATATATATGTGTGTGTGTACATATATATTTATATGTGTATATATGTATTTACAGACATTGTGCATCTCATCTGACATGTTTTGTAACCTTCACTTTAAAGAACAATAATTTAAAAAAGTGTAAAAAAATCTCGAACGTTATTGCATCCAGAGCAGTAATGCACTACTGGGACCTTGCAGAACACATCTAACAAGCTACTGACAAAAGGCACATTTGTGTAGCCATCAATCAGCTGATAGCTCCAAGTAATGCATTGTGAATGTATTATTTCATTTGTGGATGTTCATTTGGCACTGAAGTTAATTTTATGCTGTATGTTATATTTGTTACCCTATAGCTGACAGTAGACATGTGAATTTGTTTTGTTACGAATGCCAATTCGTTAACAAAACAAGGATATTCCTTATCATTTTTACAAAACGAATATCTGAACAAAATGCACCATACAATTTAAATAAAAATGTATAAATACTAAGGAAATAAATCAGTTTTCATGCATTTCCTATAAATTACCTTAGGGGTTAAAAATACTTACCACTAACATGCTGGGTAGTCGCGCTAATCCTGACACTTCTTCACAGAGCCCCGCCTTACTAATAGAAAGCTTAATGCACGCTAAACCTCCTATTAGCGAGGCACTGGGCTCTGAGCAGAAGGGTCGGGATCAGCATGGCTCCACAGAGTGCTACACTTATGTTTAATGGGACAGTCAACACCAGAAATTTTATTGTTTAAAAAGAAAGATAATCCCTTTATTACCTATTCCCCAGTTTTGCACAATCAACACTGTTAAAGAAATACACTTTTTACCTCTGTGATTACCTTGTATCTATGCTTCTGCAAACTGCCCCCTTATTTCAATTCTTTTTACAGACTTGCATTTTAGCCAATCAGTGCTCACTCCAGGGAAACTTCACGTGCATGAGCTCAATATTATCTATATGAAACATTTATCATGTATAACCGCAGTTTATCAAGAGTTTACTACATCGGATTGCTGACAAGTTGTGACTGAGGCTCTTACACACAGAGATTACGCTCATCTCTCTGGGCTTACTAATACTAACAGACAGTAGACAGTAGTGACACAGACCTATGCGTCAGCTATTTCACAGTATATGGATGAACACGTATAAGTGGTTAGTAAGAGGCACGGGTGGTATTACTGTCTACTGTCTGTAAGTATTAGTAAGCCCAGAGAGATGAGCGTAATCTCTGTGTGTAAGAGCCTCAGTCACAACTTGTCAGCAATCCGATGTAGTAAACTCTTGATAAACTGCGGTTATACATGATAAATGAACAAGTCACAGGGCTGTGTATAAACAGTGCCTGGCTACCTATGTCTGATCACCTACTCCGCTGGTATCCGGTGTATCAGAGCGTAGCCCGGGCAACACAGCCAAACAGCTTAAACGTCAAGCTGTCTCCACTCACTCCAAGGATGATTATGCACAAACGTGTGCCCCAGCGTTGTCTCCACAGAGGATTATGCACAAACGTGTGCTCTGGCGTTATACTGTTCAGTGGGGAGATGGAAATCTGTGTACCGATGCTACTGACGGCCAATCAAAACAAGCAACAGAGTGCATACCTGCTACATTGACAAAGCAGGCTGGAAGTCAGGCAGCTCTGTGTTATGCTTGTTACGCTTGTCACGCTCTTCACGTTCACGCTGTTCTGCTTCTGTGGACAGTGCACATCCTTTTATGTGCACTGCTCCACCAAAGAAGCGCGCTGCCGATGTGCACCACTTCCGGTTGCGGCTGCGCAGTGAATGAAAAATGCATATACGTATATGCATTTTTCATTCGCAAGTTACAAACACGTGACAAAGAGGACAGGGAAAGCGGCCAAAAATGTAAAAGAATAATTAGAGGGGAAAACATGACATAAAAATGATAAGGTACTGTAAGAGACATGTAATATTGCACAAGGAATATTTTTATAATTGTTCTGTATAGTGTTGACTGGTCCTTTAAAGTAGTCTTGCTGGATAAAATGGTATTTAGGCCTGGGGATCTAAAGCTCTAGGCCCTGATGAGATGATCTAAGACAGGGGTGTCCAAACTTTGCTCTCCAGAGGTTTTGGAACTACATTTCCGATGATGCTCAGCCAGCATTTTATCTAGCTGAGCATCATGGGAAATGTAGTTCCAAAACCTCTGGAGAGCAAAGTTTGGACACCCCTGATCTAAGACATCTCATCAGTATGGTGAGGTCTCTCTACAGAGTCCCGCCGTTGTCATAAGGCAAAAAATATAATAAATCACTACCTTGCTGTAATATACTGTGGTCACAAAGTAGTACATTGTGAGAATGACGTATTAAAGTGTCTCCACAACTTAACTATTTTATCCATATGGAGCTTGAAGGCCTGTGTTTCTGGCGAGCCTTCATTTATGACCGCTGCTCCATAACCTGTCTGCCTGCTCTGAGGCGGCGGACAGAAATCAACCCGATTGAATACGATCGGGCTGATTGACATCCCCTGCTAGCGGCCGATTGGACGCGAATCTGCAGAACTGCTGTTGCAATGATAAATGCTGACAGCGTATGCTGTCGGCATTTATCGATGTGCAGCGGACATGATATGCCACATTGTATCATGTCCGTCCTCACTATCATAAATAGACCCCATTGTGTGCATAAATTAAAAAATTTTTGCGTATAGAGGCCTATTTATTATATGTCTGTCGGACAGGTCTATCAGGTCCGACAGACATTGCTGAATGCGGAGAGCAATACGCTCTCCGTATTCAGCATTGCACCAGCAGCTCTTGTGAGCTGTTGGTGCAACACCGCCCCCTGCAGACTCGCGGCCGCTAGCAGGGGGTGTCAATCAACCCGATCGTACTCGATCGGGTTGAATTCCCGGCGATTCCTGTCCGCCTCATCAGAGGTGATTCCTGTCCGTTTCATCAGAGGTGATTCCTGTCCGCTTCATCAGAGGTGATTCCTATCCGCCTCATCAGAGGTGATTCCTGTCCGTTTCATCAGAGGTGATTCCTGTCCGCTTCATCAGAGGTGATTCCTGTCCGCCTCATCAGAGGTGATTCCTGTCCGCTTCATCAGAGGTGATTCCTGTCCGCCTCATCAGAGGTGATTCCTGTCCGCTTCATCAGAGGTGATTCCTGTCCGCCTCATCAGAGATGATTCCTGTCCGCCTCATCAGAGGTGATTCCTGTCCGCCTCATCAGAGGTGATTCCTGTCCGCTTCATCAGAGGTGATTCCTGTCCACTTCATCAGAGGTGATTCCTGTCCGCCTCATCAGAGTTGATTCCTGTCCGCTTCATCAGAGGTGATTCCTGTCCGCCTCATCAGAGGTGATTCCTGTCCGCTTCATCAGAGGTGATTCCTGTCCGCCTCATCAGAGGTGATTCCTGTCCGCTTCATCAGAGGTGATTCCTGTCCGCTTCATCAGAGGTGATTCCTGTCCGCCTCATCAGAGGTGATTCCTGTCCGCTTCATCAGAGGTGATTCCTGTCCGCTTCATCAGAGGTGATTCCTGTCCGCTTCATAACTGGTGTTTCTGGAGAGCCTGCAGGCTCGCCAGAAACACAGGCCCTCAAGCTCCATCTGGAGCTTGATAAATGGGCCCCATTATGTAAATGTATAATGAGGGTGCCAGTCTCCTTCATCCTTTTTTGTGGTCCTTTCTTGATGGCGTCTGGTTTCCCTAGGGAAGATGTTTTTTGTTTCGTTTTTTGTTTGTTTTTATTTTGCTGAATTTATTTTTTTTGTGTGCTTTTTGTTTTTTATTTATTTTTTTCTCCTTTTTTGGGGGGTGATTACATTTGCTGGTTTAGGTGCATTTTTGGTTGGTTGCTATAAGTATATTTTGTAATAATGATTTTCGTATTTTTCAAGATGTGTGTGCTGGATTTCTCATTATAATTCAGATAGCACATGCAATTTGAAACAACTTTCTAATTTACTTCTATTATCAATTCACCTAGATTACGCGTTATGCATGCTATAGGGAAATTAACGAACGCAACAAAAATTGCATTATTTAACCCCCTATAGCGCAGCCATTACAAGTTTTCAAACAGCAGGCTTGTGCGTGTGATATGGCTGCGTTGACCTCCATATTGCACACAATCCAAGCGCTGTTTTGACGTGCTTGTGCACGCTTCCCCCATAGTCATCAATGGGGAGAGCAGGCTAAAAAAAAGCCTAACACCTGCAATCGCGGAATGAAAAGCTCCGTAACCCAGCCTCATTAATGTCTATGGGGAAAAATAAAATTATGTTTAAACCTAACACCCTAACTTAAACTCCTAAACACCCCTAATCTGCTGCCCCCAACATCGCCACCACCTACATAATGTTATTAACCCCTAATCTGCTGCTCCCGATATCGCTGTCACCTAAATAACGCTATTAATCCCAAATCTGATGCCCCCAACATTGCCGCTACTATACTAAAGTTATTAACCCCAATTTCCCTGCACCCCAACATCACCCACACTATAATAAATCTATTAATCCCTATTCCGCCGCTCCCCGACATCGCTGCCACTAAATAAAGTTATTGACCCCTAAAACTCTGGCCTCCCGGCCTCCCACATCACTGCCATTTAATAAACCTATTAACCACCAGCCCCCCACATTGCAACAACCTAAATTAAACTATATGTTAACCCCTAAACCTAACCCTAACACCTCCTAACTTTAATATAATTAAAATAGAGCTAAATTAAACTTACAATTATTAACTAAATAATTCCAATTTAAAATGAAATACTTACCTGTGAAATAAAACCTAAGCTAGCTACAATATAACTAATAGTTATATTGTAGCTAGCTTAGGTTTTATTTTTATTTCACATGTAAATTTGTATTTGTTTTAACTAGGTAGACTAGTTAGTAAATAGTTATTAACTATTTAATAACTACCTAGTTAAAATAAATACAAATTTACCTGTGAAATAAAACCTTACCTGCCTTCCACTAAAACCTAACATTACAAAAAATAAAAAAAACTACCATTACAAAAAATAACAAACAAAATTATCCAAAAATAATAAAACTTATTCCTATTCTAATACCCTTTTTTAAAAAAAAACACCCCAAAATAAAAAAGCCTAATCTAGAATAAACTACCAAGGGCCTTTTGTGGGCCCTTAAAAGGGCCTTTTGTAGGGCATTGCCCGAAAAGTTAACAGCTCTTTTGCTACAAAACAAACACCCCCTAACGGTATACAAACCCCCAAACCCACAAAATAAAAATAAAGTAAAACCTAATCTACCCATTGCCCTGAAAGGGGCATTTGTATGGGCATTGCCCTAAAAAAGGTCATTTAGCTCTTTTTCCTGCCCTTAAAAGGGCATTCAGCTCTTTTATGAAATGCCCAAGCCCTAATCTAAAAATAAAAACCCACCCCAAAACGAAAAAAAATACATTACACAAAATAACAAATTATCAAAAATATTATACATTATTCGTATTCTAATACCCATTAAAAAAAACTCACTCCAAAATAAAAATCCTAATCTAAAATAATCTACCAATAGCCCTTAAAAGGCCCTTTTGTAGGGCATTGCCCTAAGTTAAACAGCTCTTTTACATGAAAAAAAAATACAAAGACCCACTAACATTACAAACCCCCACCCTCCCAAACGTACAAAATAAAAAAAAAATCTAAAAAAACCTAAGATAACCATTTTCCTGAAAAGGACATTTGTATGGACATTGCACTTAAAGGGGCATTTAGCTCTTTTACTTTGCCCTGAACAGGGCATTTAGCTCTCTTACCAAAAGCCCAAACCCTAAACTTAAAAAAAACAACAAAAAACCTTAAAAAACATATCACTAACCCCCGAAGATCAACTTACAGTTTTTGAAGTCCTGCTTGAACGATCTTCATCCAGGCGGCAAAGTCCTCATCCAGGCGGCGAGAAGTCTTCATCCAAGCGGCCTCTACTATCTTCATCCAGGCAGCGAAATCCTCATCCAGGCGGTAAGAAGTCTTCATCCAGACGGCATCTTCTATCTTCCACCCGGCGGCGCAGGTCCATCCTGAAGACATCCGGCGCGGAGCATCCTCTTCATACGGTCGCCACTGTACACTGAATCTTCAATGCAAGGTACGCGATTCAAGATGGTGTCCCTTGCATTCCTATTGGCTTTTTTGATTTTGGAAATTCAAATCAGCCAATAGGATGAGAGCTACTGAAATCCTATTGGCTGTTCAAATCAGCCAATAGGATGAGAGCTACTGAAATTCTATTGGCTGATTTGAACAGCCAATAGAATTTCAGAAGCTCTCATCCTATTTATCACATTGAGTAAATATACCTGCTTAAAGAAGCAAAAAATAAAAAAGTATTGGTAATTGGTTTATGGACAGATATAAGATAAAGATCTTATATCTGTCCATAAACCAATTACCAATACTTGGAGAGAACAATGGAAAATTATTATTTTTTTTACCTTATCTCTTCTATAACCCACTGGGAGTGTAATTTCTTCTTCTGGCTGTTTTTACATAACTTGTCTTGAGGCCAACATTTTTCAGGATGGGTGGGGATAAATAAACCAATGCAAATGCCAATATAAGGGTAATGGAAATACTTGTAAACAATTTAATACAGCAAGTAAAGTGGATCATTGGGAACAAATTAAATGTGGGCGGATGGCAGATTAGGGGTTAATAATATTTAAATAGTGTTTGCAATGTGGGAGTGCAGCGTTTTAGGGGTTAATAACTTTATTATAGTGGTAACGATGTCGGGGAGAGGCAAAATAGGGGTTAATAAATTTTATTAGTGCCGGCGATGTTGGGAGTGGCAGATTAGGGGTTAATAACTTTTAATATAGTATTTGCGATGCGGGAGGGCCTCAGTTTGGGGGTTAATAGGTAGTTTATGTGTGTTTAGTATACTTTGTAGCAGTTTAGTTATGAGTTTTACGTAACAGTTTTGTAGCGTAAAACTCATAACTACTGCTTTTAGATTGAGAAATGGATCTTGTCGGTAGAGGCTGCAACGCAAGCGTTTTAGCCTCACTGAAAAACTCGTAATGGCTGCGCTATGGAAGTCCCATGAAAAAACTACATTTTTTTGAGTGCGAGACTGACTTTGCGTAATACAATTCGATAACTCTAATAATCAAAGATCATTTGAAAATTCTAAAATTCTAAAGGATCTATACCTACTAGAAATAGATATCAGATATATTGAAGGCTATCAATCCGATACCTACTATAGTCAGGGTGCCAGACCTCAATACAATAGTTCTTTTCCCAATGAAAATAAGAAGTGGAATAATAGAGAACAACACAATATCACTAATCAACACCAGCATTTTTTAGACTCAAGAGAGATTGGGGGACACGATCAAATGCTACCCAGCCTCCAACAGACAAGAATAAGAAGGGAGTCCCATATAAATGCACACATGACACCTCACAAAAGAAAAAGAAGTAACAAGGAGCTAGAGGAGGACAAATTATTTAGAGAATACGATCCAAGAAGACTGCCCTAATCAAAAACAAAGATAATGTATATTATCTTACTACTAAGAAAATGAATAGCCAAGAAATACATCTCTTGGCAAAAGGACTTAATTTTGCACCTTAAAAAGCTCCAAATAAATTTGAGACCTATATCAATTTACAAAAGTATATAAGGAAAATGACCCTCAAGAGATATTTTATTAATCAACATCCATGCACACTATGATCACCACAGAGAGAATCTGCTTTAGATCATAATGGCGATACGGTTCTACAAATACTTGAATCTCTCAATGACGAGGATTCATCACAGATTTATCATACTACCATAGTTGAATCTCAGTCAAATGTTAGCACTTATGAATACATAGCGGAGCCAAATATGGTACACACCCATTTAAAAAAATCATATGGTAAATGGGTTAATAAGTTCAATGATAATTTGACTATATTTGAGAGAAATACACTATTGGCTCTCAAAAATAATACCGATATAATTATCAAACCAGCCAATAAGGGCAGTGGAATAGTTGTCCAGGATAAATCAGACTACCTTAAGGAAGCCTTTAGGATATTGAATGAGGCTAATACATATAAGAAGCTCACCTTTGATCCAACTAGTAAATTTATTAAAGAACTCTATACCATCTTAAATGTAGCAAAATTAGATAATGTTCTCACAAATGATGAGTTTAATTTTTTGCTGGAAAGAAATCCTTCTACACCGATATTTTACCATCTCCCTAAAGTTCATAAGACTTTGGTTGACTCTCCTGGGAGACTGATAATTTCAGGGATAGGGTCTCTTACCAGTAATTTATCTACTTACATTGATCATTTTTTATAGCCCATAGTGAAAAATACTAAATCTTTTTTGAAGGATACAACACAAACTATCAAGGACTTTGAAGGGATGAAATGGGAACAAGACTTCCTTTGGATTACGTGTAATGTTACAGCTCTGTACACGTGTATCCCACACGATTTGGGCATTAAAGCCATAGAGGACAGTATGGCAAACAGCCAACTTCAACCACACAAATCCATTTAATCCTTACAGGTATTGATTTTCTTTTAAAACACAATTATTTTCAGTTTGATTCTCAGTTTTATCTACAGTTAAAGGGAACTGCAATAGGGACCACTTTTGCCCCATCAAATGCAAACTTATTTATGAACAATTTTGAAAATAAATACATCTGGTTTAATAATCCTTATAGCAATCATCTTATCAGCTATTTCAGATACATAGATGATATTATTATTATCTGAAAGGGTCAGGAAGAACAGGTTAACAACTTTATTGAATGTATTAACAGCAATAATATGAATCTGAAATTCACAAGTAATATCAAAAAAGATCATATTGAATTTCTTGACCTTCTTCTCTTTTTGGATAAGGATAATGAAATTGCCGTTAAGAACTATAGGAAGCCAACTGATAAAAATGGGTTTCTCAGTGCCAGGAGTGGCCATCTTACCATATGGAAAAAAAATATTCCTCTCAGACAATACCAGAGGATACATAGAAATTGTACACATATCGCAGACTGCCATAAAGAATCTACCATCTTAGATAAGAGATTTAAAGAAAAAGGATATGATACTGCCTTATACACAAAGTTAAAGAAAGAGTATCCGGAATGAATAGAGAGGACATGCTAAACCCTAAAGATAGAAATCAAGAAAGGTTAGCTAAGAAACATGATTTCAGGTTCATTACTACTTATAGTCATGGGAGTAGGGAAATTCAAAACAAACTCAAGAAACACTGGAACATTTTAACCTGTGATCCAGTACTAGGTAGTATCCTCCCCGAGAGGCCTCTGATTACTTTTAGAAAGAACCAGAATCTAAAAAATATGTTATAGCACCAATTCTCCAAAAACTGAGAATTCCCATTGGCTAAGTAGAGGCAATGGGACATGGCCATGTGAAAGCAGCAACTGTGCAGTCACATTATCAAGGGTGATACATTTAATAATATAGATAATACCAAAGTATACAAAGTTAAGCATAAATATTCATACAAATCTATGTTTGTAGTTTATCTTATAATCTGTAGTTGTAATTGCTTCTACATAGGGAGAACTAAAAGGTTAATAAAAACTAGGGGGCCTATTTATTATGTGTCTGTCTAACATGATCCAATCAGCGGACCATGTCCGACAGACATCGCTGAATGCTGAAAGCAATACACTCTCCGCATTCAGCATTGCACCAGCAGCTCTTGTGAACTGCTGGTGCAACGCCGCCCCCTGCAGATTCGCGGCCAATCGGCCGCTAGCAGGTGGTGTCAATCAACCAAATTGTATTCGATCGGTTGATTTCCCGTGATGCCTGTCCGCCTCCTCAGAGCAGGCGGACAGGTTATGGAGCAGCGGTCTTTAGACCGCTGCTTCATAACTGGTGTTTCTGGCGAGTCTGAAAGCTCGCCAGAAACACGGGCCCTCAAGTTCCATATGGAGCTTGATAAATGGGCCCCTAGGTTTAATGTACACTGTTGCAACATTAAAAATAAAATTGAGACTCACAGTATTCCTGACCATTTTAGACATTTTTACAATGCTAATGCTAAAGGGATTAGAATCATGGTCATAGACTGGATTCCACCTAACAGTTCCAAGAATAGACTAAGAAGTTTGCAACAATGTGAGACTCTAAACACAATTAATCAGGAAGGTCTCAATATAAAAGATCTAGACTTCTAGGCTTTTAATTATGTAGGGGTTTTGTGAGATTTTTAAAGTATTTTTTCACTTCAATATATTTTTTACATGTATGCGTATTATATACATTTTCCCAATGAGAGGTCTTCTGCTGTTTTGCTCCTGAATACAAATACTAGGATGTGGGCATTCTTTCACCTTAGTTAGACGTAACACTGTGGGTTAATTTTCAATATGTTGCTTCCTTCTTATTGGGAATATTGAATAGTGGAAATAGACATACTCAAAATCTACTAGTAATATAGGTCCCTGTAGCCGTTCAGTTGTATCACCTCTTTTAGATGTATTATTGCTACTTGATAATTATTTCATTAGAGATATAAAGTCTATACCAAAAGCGGTGACAGCTTTTTGCTGTTTTGGGTTATTCAAATCAAATAAGATTAAGTTAAATTGTTCCGACAATGTATGTTCTAATCTCAATCTTTTCTTCTACCCTATGTTTTACTGTTTGTGAATCAAACACAAGATAATTAGTCATATAGGTAATTTTAACTTTTTTGAATGATAACCAGATATGGCGTTTATCAGATTGTTCCCTTTCATCCTCACACCGATATCCATTTTTACATGTTAGCATGGTTTTTGACACATATTGCTTATTAGTCACTTATATGCTTTTTCTTGATTTTTTGTCATTATAACTGTTTAGTAGTTAGGTATGTGCTTCTTCTAGCTGTCATTGTTATTTTAATTTGTACCGTAACATTAATATGTCATTGGCAGTTAGCAGCCAATCACATGTTTAGCCAATTAAACTCTGCCACGTATCAGATTTTTTATAGCTCGCTTAGTTTAAAGGAAGTTAGCAATTACTCAACTCACCACCTCTTGACAAAGTCGGATCGGATCCCGACAAAACGCGTAGAGGAGTTTGGCTTGTAACACAACTTCTCCTGACGCTGGCATCTTTGAGCATCTGGCGTTCCGGTTGCACTCTTGACTAAAGGAAGGATCAAGTGGCATTTACCAACACTCATTTGGCCTGCCTAAGGAGACCTTGTGGTGACATTTACGATATTCACTATATGTTTGATTGCTTCTTATATTGTGTACGTTTGTTTTTACTTGCGCTTGTGCTATTTGTATTAAATACTTTTACTCTTAGAGTGGTTTGTGCTCTGTTTTTCTCTGTTTGTGTTAGATACAAGGTAATCACAGAGGTAAAAAGTATATTTCTATAACAGTGTTGGTTATGCAAAACTGGAGAATGGTAAATAAAGGAAGGGGGAAAACACAGCTAGTTCAATCTTTAAAATAATCAGCTATAATTGCTTCTAGCTTGTCTGGGTGTGAGTATTCATTAATCCTTAAAAGGACACTGAACCTCAATGTTTTCTTTCATGATTCAGATAGAGCATGCAATTTTAAGCAACTTTCTCACTTACTCCTATTATCAATTTTTCTTTGTTCTCCTGCTATCTTTCTTTGAAGAAGAAGGCATCTAAGCAATTTTTTGGTGCAGACCCTGGACAGCACTTCTTTATTGTTGGGTGAATTTATCCACCAATCAGCAAGAACAACCCAGGTTGTTCAACAAAAATGGGCCGGCATTTAAACTTACATTCTTGCATTTCAAATAACGATACCAAGAGAATTAAGAAAATTTGATAATAGGAGTAAATTAGAAAGTTGCTTAAAATTGCATGCTCTATCTGAATCACACAAGAAAAAATTGGGTTCTGTCTCCCTTTAATCAAGTTGTCATCTAATTAATATATTAATATTTCACATTCCTATGTTCTTCACATAAAATAATATATTCTATTTATTCATAAATAAATATTTCTACACATATCTGATGGTATTTTGCTACAATTTATATATCTATACCTACAGTGCCCTCCACTAATATTGGTACCCTTGGTAAATATGAGCAAAGAAGGCTGTGAAAAAATGTCTTTATTGTTTAACCTTTTGATCTTTTGTTCAAATTATACACAAAAATACTCTGATCTCATGGATATCAAACAATTGCAAACACAACACAGGTGTATCCAAAAAAAAGAAAGAAAAAGAAATGAAACCTTGTTAAATATATGTGTGGCACAATTATTGGCACCCCTATGAATTCCTATGAGAAAAATATATTTGAAGTATATTCCCATTGGTATTTTACATTTTTTAATACACCTGGGTGGCTATAAGAAAATGGCAAAAGCATTTCCACCATCGGTATTGTTAAGTAGTTCCATTTAATTGGAAATGTTATGAATCAACCTGGAAGATGACATGTCTCTATATTATTTGGTTTGAGTGGCCAAAATATCTCCAAAAATAACAGTAGGAGAATGGCAGAAGTTATTTGCGTCTTGGGATCAGAAAGTCTCCAAAACTACAATCCGACGTCACCTACATCACCAAAAGTTGTTTGGAAGGGTTTCAAGAAAAATGCCTCTACTCTCATCTAAAAACAAACTCAAGCGTCTTCAGTTTTCCAGACACTACTGGAATTTCAAATGAGATCAGGTTCTATGGTCAGATGAAACAAAAATAGAGCTCTTTGGCAATAAACACCAGAGGTGGGTTTGGCGCACACAGAGAAGTAGCCATGCTGGACCCCACACTGCGTTTAATGTGCCTTACTGTGAACCCCCAAATCCTGACAAAGTCTGACTGCTGCACCCTCTGTATCTAAACCCATAACCACAAGCCTTCCCACCACACTTAACCCCATAAATGCCAGGACTCCATTGTATCTTGCTAACTGCATCACCTCCCACTGCATCTATTTCCCTAACTTCAAGCCTTCCCACTGCACTTAACCCTCTAACCATTGCAACCCTACTACATCTAATTCCCCTGTCAATCCCCATAATACCTACATTTTCCACTGCACCCAACCCTTCTAGCTTCAAGCTCCACTCATTACCCTTAACCACTGCACCTTTACCTCATTCAATCTCCCTTATCACTTACCCCCTACTGAACTTGACCCTTTACTACTAGACTCTAACAGTTCTTACTGATTGAATTAAAAACTTTGGGGTGTTTAGTGCAGTGGGGAAGTCATGTATAAGGTGATTGTTTGTAGTGCCTGGCCTAGGGGTTAAATGCATTAGTATCTGGGGTTCTGGCAGTTATTGAGGTTATTGGGAAGTCCCACACTAAGCCGGGGTTCATGTGGTAGGAGGTCCAGTGGTTAGAATGTTAGGCACTGTGTGGATTTTTAGTTAAGGGGTTTAGTCTCAGTGGGAGGTGTGGCAGATACAGTATTAAGTGCAGTAGGCGTGGTTATAGGGGTTAGTCTCAGTTGAAGGTGTGGCAGTTACGGGGTTAAACATAGGGGGTGTGGTTAAAGGGGATAGTCTCAGTGGGGGTCCAGGAGCTTAAGTGTGTGTTGGGGTGTAACAGTTAGGAGGGGGTCTGGTAGTTAGTTGGTCATGGGAAGATTGCAGTTAGGAGATTGGTTGTAGATTTTGATGGTTATAGGGTTAATACCATGATCTGTCTCTTTTCAGACATTTTCAGGTACCTATTCTCAACCATTTTCAGGACCTTCTAGTAGCTGGTTTATTATAATCAGCCAATAGGAATGGTCTTAGCTTCCATTGGTTGATTTGAAAACCGTGGATCTCACAAGGATTAGTCGCAGCAGGTGGTCCAGTAGTTAGGGGTTGTTTGCGGTTTTCGTTTTACTGGTTAGGGTTTAGTGTAGTGGGGTTTTTTTTTTGGGGGGGGGTAACACAGTGTATGTAACAGTTTGTTTTTAGTTTTTGTCCAAATGCAACAAATAGCAAAAATGTATTTAATGTTGCATTTGTAATGAATATGTATATTTCTAGGTTTATAGTATTAAATGTAAGGCAATAGCTCCTTTAGGTTTATTCTTGGAAGGTACAGGTATACCTCACTTTACAGCGCTTCACTTTACAGCGCTTCGCTAATACAGCGCTTTGCAGTTTGTGGAGCTAAAGTTCAAACTCTAAGGCCTAGATTTGGAGTTTGGCGTTAGCCGTGAAAACCAGCGTTAGAGGCTCCTAACGCTGGTTTTAGGCTACCTCCGGTATTTGGAGTCACTCAAAATAGGGTCTAATGCTCACTTTTCAGCCGCGACTTTTCCATACCGCAGATCCCCTTACGTAAATTGTGTATCCTATCTTTTCAATGGGATTTTTCTAACTCCGGTATTTAGAGTCATGTCTGAAGTGAGCGTTAGACATCTAACGACAAAACTCCAGCCGCAGGAAAAAAGTCAGTAGTTAAGAGCTTTATGGGCTAACGCCGGTTTATAAAGCTCTTAATTACTGTACTCTAAAGTACACTAACACCCATAAACTACCTATGTACCCCTAAACCGAGGTCCCCCCACATCGCCGACACTCGATTACATTTTTTTAACCCCTAATCTGCCGACCGCCACCTACGTTATTCTTATGTACCCCTAATCTGCTGCCCCTAACACCGCCGACCCCTATATTATATTTATTAACCCCTAATCTGCCCCCCACAACGTCGCCGCCAGCTACCTACACTTATTAACCCCTAATCTGCCGACCGCAAAGCACCGCCACCTACGTTATCCTTATGTACCCCTAATCTGCTGCCCCTAACACCGCCGACCCCTATATTATATTTATTAACCCCTAATCTGCCCCCCTCAACGTCGCCTCCACCTGCCTACACTTATTAACCCCTAATCTGCCGACCGGACCTGAGCGCTACTATAATAAAGTTATTAACCCCTAATCCGCCTCACTAACCCTATAATAAATAGTATTAACCCCTAATCTGCCCTCCCTAACATCGCCGACACCTAACTTCAATTATTAACCCCTAATCTGCCGACTGGAGCTCACCGCTATTCTAATAAATGTATTAACCCCTAAAGCTAAGTCTAACCCTAACACTAACACCCCCCCTAAATTAAATATAATTTTAATCTAACGAAATTAATTATCTCTTATTAAATAAATTATTCCTATTTAAAGCTAAATACTTACCTGTAAAATAAATCCTAATATAGCTACAATATAAATTATAATTATATTATAGCTATTTTAGGATTAATATTTATTTTACAGGCAACTTTGTAATTATTTTAACCATGTACAATAGCTATTAAATAGTTAAGAACTATTTAATAGTTACCTAGTTAAAATAATTACAAAATTACCTGTAAAATAAATCCTAACCTAAGTTACAATTAAACCTAACACTATACTATCATTAAATTAATTAAATAAAATACCTACAATTACCTACAATTAACCTAACACTACACTATCTAAGCCCCCTAATTAAACAACAAAGACCCCCAAAATAAAAAATGCCCTACCCTATTCTAAATTACTAAAGTTCAAAGCTCTTTTACCTTACCAGCCCTGAACAGGGCCCTTTGCGGGGCATGCCCCAAGAAGTTCAGCTCTTTTGCCTGTAAAAAAAAACATACAATACCCCCCCCCAACATTACAACCCACATACCCCTAATCTAACCCAAACCCCCCTTAAATAAACCTAACACTAAGCCCCTGAAGATCATCCTACCTTGTCTTCACCTCACCAGGTATCACCGATCCGTCCTGGCTCAAAAATCTTCATCCAACCCAAGCGGGGGCTGGCGATCCATCATCCGGTGGCTGAAGAGGTCCAGAAGAGGCTCCAAAGTCTTCATCCTATCCGGGAAGAAGAGGCGATCCGGACCGGCAACCATCTTGATCCAAGCGGCATCTTCTATCTTCATCCGATGACGACCGGCTCCATCCTGAAGACCTCCACCGCGGACCCATCTTCTTCCGGCGACGTCCAACTGAAGAATGATGGTTCCTTTAAGGGACGTCATCCAAGATGGCGTCCCTCGAATTCCGATTGGCTGATAGGATTCTATCAGCCAATCAGAATTAAGGTAGGAATATTCTGATTGGCTGATGGAATCAGCCAATCAGAATCAAGTTCAATCCGATTGGCTGATCCAATCAGCCAATCAGATTGAGATCACATTCTATTGGCTGATCGGAACAGCCAATAGAATGCGAGCTCAATCTGATTGGCTGATTGGATCAGCCAATCGGATTGAACTTGATTCTGATTGGCTGATTCCATCAGCCAATCAGAATATTCCTACCTTAATTCCGATTGGCTGATAGAATCCTATCAGCCAATCGGAATTCGAGGGACGCCATCTTGGATGACGTCATTTAAAGGAACCGTCATTCGTCGTTCAGTCGTCGGCCAGGATGGATGTTCCGCGTCGGAGGTCTTCAGGATCCTGCCGCTCCGCTCCGGATGGATGACCATAGAAGATCCCGCTTGGATGAAGACTTCAATCGGATGGAAGACCTCTTCTGCCCCGCTTGGATGAAGACTTCAGCCGGATCATGGACCTCTTCAGCCCCCCGCTTGGGCTTGGATCAGGACATCGGAGGAGCTCTTCTGGATCGATCGGTGAACCTGGTATGGTGAAGATAAGGTAGGAAGATCTTCAGGGGCTTAGTGTTAGGTTTATTTAAGGGGGGTTTGGGTTAGATTAGGGGTATGTGGGTGGTGGGTTGTAATGTTGGGGGGGGGTATTGTATGTTTTTTTTTACAGGCAAAAGAGCTGAACTTCTTGGGGCATGCCCCGAAAAAAGGGCCCTGTTCAGGGCTGGTAAGGTAAAAGAGCTTTGAACTTTAGTAATTTAGAATAGGGTAGGGCATTTTTTTATTTTGGGGGGCTTTGTTATTTTATTAGGGGGCTTAGAGTAGGTGTAATTAGTTTAAAATTGTTGTAATATTTTTCTTATGTTTGTAAATATTTTTTTATTTTTTGTAACTTAGTTCTTTTTTATTTTTTGTACTTTAGATAGTTTATTTCATTGTAGTTATTTGTAGGTATTGTATTTAATTAATTTATTGATAGTGTAGTGTTAGGTTTAATTGTAGGTAATTGTAGGTATTTTATTTAATTAATTTAATGATAGTATAGTGTTAGGTTTAATTGTAACTTAGGTTAGGATTTATTTTACAGGTGATTTTGTAATTATTTTAACTATTTTAGCTATTAAATAGTTCTTAACTATTTAATAGCTATTGTACCTGGTTAAAATAAATACAAAGTTACCTGTAAAATAAATATTAATCCTAAAATAGCTATAATATAATTATAATTTATATTGTAGCTATATTAGGATTTATTTTACAGTTAAGTATTTAGCTTTAAATAGGAATAATTTATTTAATAAGAGTTAATTAATTTCGTTAGATGTAAATTATATTTAACTTAGGGGGGTGTTAGTGTTAGGGTTAGACTTAGCTTTAGGGGTTAATACATTTATTAGAATAGCGGTGAGCTCCAATCGGCAGATTAGGGGTTAATAATTGAAGTTAGGTGTCGGCGATGTTAGGGAGGGCAGATTAGGGGTTAATACTATTTATTATAGGGTTAGTGAGGCGGATTAGGGGTTAATAACTTTATTATAGTAGCGCTCAGGTCCGGTCGGCAGATTAGGGGTTAATAAGTGTAGGCAGGTGGAGGCGACGTTGTGGGGGGCAGATTAGGGGTTAATAAATATAATATAGGGGTCGGCGATGTTAGGGCAGCAGATTAGGGATACATAGGGATAATGTAAGTAGCGGCGGTTTATGGAGCAGCAGATTAGGGGTTAATAATAATATGCAGGGGTCAGCGATAGCGGGGGCGGCAGATTAGGGGTTAATAAGTGTAAGGTTAGGGGTGTTTAGACTCGGGGTACATGTTAGAGTGTTAGGTGCAGACGTAGGAAGTGTTTCCGCATAGCAAACAATGGGGCTGCGTTAGGAGCTGAACGCGGCTTTTTTGCAGGTGTTAGGTTTTTTTTCAGCTCAAGCAGCCCCATTGTTTCCTATGGGGGAATCGTGCACGAGCACGTTTTTGAGGCTGGCCGCTTGCGTAAGCAACTCTGGTATCGAGAGTTGAAGCTGCGTTAAAAATGCTCTACGCTCCTTTTTTGGAGCCTAACGCAGCCTTTATGTGGACTCTCAATACCAGAGTTATTTTTATGGTGCGGCCAGAAAAACGCCGGCGTTAGCTACGCGGGTCCTTACCGACAAAACTCTAAATCTAGCCGTAAGAGTTTTTAAACAGTGCTGTAATCATCGTGGGATTGTGAGAAAAGTGTCTGGCACCATTTTGTTATGCTTAGTTCACTCTGTTTACAGCATTACAGTGCAATCTGTGTCTCAGTGCTATAGCCTGGCAAATTGTACTACAGTAATTGTCACTATTTTACAGGTACAGTATTCATTGAATACTAATTGAATACTGTGCTGTGCTAGTAGTAAACTAAACATAGCACTATTGCACCCCTAATATTTGTTAGTTCAAACTTGTTTTCAAGTCTTTAAACACACTGGCAATTGAAAAGAAGGCTAAAACTGCCTTGTTTCCCTTTAAGGCGGTTTTCACTTTACAGCGGGGCTCCGGTCCCTAACCCGCTGTATGAGCGGGGTATACCTGTATGTGCTTCCAGGTGGCTCAGCCCATTCATTTGTCAAAACAGCTATTTTAAATATAAATATAAAGCTAAACAACCATTTAATACTCTGCAGCTGCTAAGTCATTAGAGACACACATTTTCAGGCCCATTTATCAAGCTCCGTACGGAGCTTGAAGGGCCGTGTTTCTGGCGAGTCTTCAGACTCGCCAGAAACACAACTTATGAAGCAGCGGTCTAAAGACCGCTGCTCCATAACCCTGTCCGCCTGCTCTGAACAGGCGGACAGGAATCGCCGGACATCAACCCGATCGAATACGATCGGGTTGATTGACAGCTCCCTGCTGGCGGCCGATTGGCCGCGAGTCAGCAGGGGGCGGCGTTGCACCAGCAGCTCTTGTGAGCTGCTGGTGCAATGTTAAATGCGGAGAGCGTATTGCTCTCCGCATTTAGCGAGGTCTTGCGGACCTGATCCGCAGTGTCGGATCAGGTCCGCAAGCCCTTTGATAAATGGGCCTGCTAGACTGTTAAGTATATAAGCAACATGCATTTTCCAAAATATGAAATCCAATCATCTTTATTTAAATCATAACTAAATACACAACAGCTTAAGAGGTTTATTCAGAGATGGTTTGTTCACTCATCTTAAGTATCAGACAGATTATGCTGTGAAGGGTTTGGAATCTGGAGTTGGGTTTATCTTACCCCAGCAATAGTGGTTTGGTGAATGATGGCATTGGCCTATCTTTGTGTCAGGTCACTTACTTTGATTAAGCTCTTGCTATGGTTCCTGAAGAAGGTTTGGAAGAAGTGTTGGTGTGTTAATGGAAAATGACAAGCTAGACCTTGAGGTCTCATTTTGTCTCTTACTGGTTCCCTAAGAAATAATGGGCCAGACCTTGTGCCAGTTATATGCCCATGTTAGATCTCAGATCAGATTCATTACCCTTTCAGTACCATTATGATAACTATAATCCCATGTGAGACTTGAAGTATGAACAACCAAGCTCATTTTATATAAGTTTTATGCTCAAAGTGAAACCTAAGAACAGATGAATGGCCCTTCAGTTTGGAATGTCTATTATGCCAGCTACATATGCAAATATCATACCAGATCAAATTCAAAATGCAGCCCCAATTATGCCAGCTGTTACCCAAGTAAGAGAACTAATCAGATGCATAGCATTAACAGCCACCATTATTCCACCATTAAGTGGTTGATGTATGGCCTTTATAACTCCTATTATACCAGCTTTATGTTTATGTAAGATTTCAGGACAGATGATAATGTCTGCAGCACCTTATCTTCTATTTCTGCTCTGTTTCAGAGAAAGAGTAAGGAGAGTGTATGTCCTGATTGCCATACCTGGATGGTAGCCACCGAGTTAGATTTTGAATTGGGATCTATGTTCCAGTTTTGAATATTAACAAACCTTATCTGGACGAAGTCACCACTCCTATATTAATTTATTTGCATTTTATTTATATATTTTGAAGCCCTGCACTTTTATTCACATCAATGCTGTAGTTTGACTTTATTACCACTGGAGGGAGAATTTTCATATTGAGTATGAAACCAAGAAATACAGAGTACCAGCATTTATTTTTTTTTCACATAAATAACCAAAAATTATTTGAGAATATAGAAGAAGGAAGCACTCTTTTCTATATACAAACTGGATTTTTATATCATGAAATTCTGTTCATAAAAGGATCAAAGAATGAGATGATAGTAAGAATAACACCTATTATTTTGTGATACAATATATTAGTAATTAATCAATTATTTGTAGGCTTTTGATTTGCCAACAGATTTGACATAGATACCTATAACAATAATTAGAGATTTTATGAGAAAAGAGTACACCCACTTCACAGAGAAAAATAAAATAATTCAGCAAAAATGCACAGAAGCCCAGAATTAAAAAAAAAAACCCTCAAAGTTTCCAAAGTCAAGTAAAACCCACAGTACATGCTAACTGATGTTTATACTGCAGTTCATTAACTTGGTTGCTATTACTTTGCATTATATACTTGTGTGTCACCCCTGATATCTATGCACTTTTAGTAAATATATTTATCTACAGTTTGATCATTGCTGTATCCACTTTAAAAAGCTAACACTGTTCATTCTGCTTGCCTAATTCCCTTTAACCGCATAGTATATGCATTCAATACCATATCATGATATGAGCCAGAATAAATCCAATATTCATTTTTTAATAGTACCATTGTTTGATGTGCTACTGTAACAGATTTAATAAGGCAAATATAATGTAAATTCTTTCTTCAGCACCGCTTGATATTTTTGTGATAAAATGTTCCCCTTGACATTGGTTCTTACATTTAAATGTTTATATTAAATACGTTATCATTTGAGCATTAAGTACATTTAAGAGTAACATTAACCTATGACATTAAACTTAATTAGATTAGAATTTGCTGACAATGAATTGATTTAAAATCAGAATTTAATGATAATATTCTAATATTTAGTATTAAAATATTACATTTCATACAGGGAAAATGCTTTGTTAATGTTACAAAGCTGATTTTTTTCTATCTAAACATGCCACTTTAATACATTTTTGGCCCATGTCTCTTACCCATTGGATGGCATATTCAGCACATAATTGTGGTTACTTGTTAAAAATGTTTTTAAACATTTTACCATGTTGCCTCTAAGTATAATTTACGTGTGGGCATTTAGTAATTATGAAAATATTTACTTTGAACATGTGTCCTTCTTGTAAAGCATTAACTATTTATAAACAAACAGAATAGTTAATGGTCACATAAAACTGTATTTACACAAGTTCTTACTGTGCACAGTGCATTGAGTAATCACTCAAACACTTTGTATTTAGTGGTCGCGCAGTAAGGTTGTTTAAATGTAGCTTTATTGTTCAAAGCTATTTACGTTTGCAGTATATCCCATGTTAATTGACTCTTCTGTCTAATTAAAAATGTTTAGTGCTAAACAAAAAATATTTTGTATTAGTTAAAAGAACATTTTCACATTTAAACTAAGTGATATTGTGAGCCAGAATAAATTCAATATTCATATTTTAATTTTAGCATTGTTTTTTTTTGGTTCTTTGCAAATATTACAATTGTTAAATTTCTTAGACAAATTGTTAGATGTGCTATTGTGACAGATTTAATAAGGCAAATATAATGTAAATTCTATATTCTGCACCATTCAACATTAACGTGATAGAATGTTCCCCTTGACATTGGTTCTTAAATTTAAATGTTTATACTAAATACATTTTATCATTTGAGCATTACATGTTAACATTAAAAGTAACATTAAACTATAACATCTAAATTGATTAGATAACAATGGACTGACATTGAATTGTATAAGACTCAGCATTCAATGCTTATATTCTAATATTTAGTATTCAAATAATACATTTCATACAGGGAAAATGAACATTCTTTTGATAAAAAAAGATAAATGTCCTACAACCATTATACATTATTGGGGCCAACATTCTTTATTTTAAACAAATGTGCGGAAACACCAGTATAAATCATGGTAAATCTTCAAAAAATAATCTCCTGGTACTTTAATAATAACATGTCCTGTCATCAAGTATAATAGATGCTTCTTTGTCAGTGATGCATCTGCAAGCTACCTATAAAATACATGTGAATTAGAACAATAAGAGCTAGATTACAAGTGGAGCGCAAAATATAACTTTCACGAAAGTGATATTTGCGCTCTACTAAGTAATACCAAAACACGCAAAGGTGTGCTACTATTACAAGTTAGGCGCAAAGCGAATGTGACCTAGCGTTCGCATTGCATGGAAGATTCCTGAAGCTCCAATGGGAACGTTGTTCTCATGCTTTTAGACACGGCAGAGAAATTAGTGCAGGGAAGGGGGTAAGTTGTGCAGCGATGGGCAGCAAATATAAATATATATGAATATATACATATACAGGGAGTGCAGAATTATTAGGCAAGTTGTATTTTTGAGGATTAATTTTATTATTGAACAACAACCATGTTCTCAATGAACCCAAAAAACTAATTAATATCAAAGCTGAATAGTTTTGGAAGTAGTTTTTAGTTTGTTTTTAGTTATAGCTATTTTAGGGGGATATCTGTGTGTGCAGGTGACTATTACTGTGCATAATTATTAGGCAACTTAACAAAAAACAAATATATACCCATTTCAATTATTTATTTTTACCAGTGAAACAAATATAACATCTTAACATTCACAAATATACATTTCTGACATTCAAAAACAAAACAAAAACAAATCAGTGACCAATATAGCCACCTTTCTTTGCAAGGACACTCAAAAGCCTGCCATCCATGGATTCTGTCAGTGTTTTGATCTGTTCACCTTCAACATTGCGTGCAGCAGCAACCACAGCCTCCCAGACACTGTTCAGAGAGGTGTACTGTTTTCCCTCCTTGTAAATCTCACATTTGATGATGGACCACAGGTTCTCAATGGGGTTCAGATCAGGTGAACAAGGAGGCCATGTCATTAGATTTTCTTCTTTTATACCCTTTCTTGCCAGCCACGCTGTGGAGTACTTGGACGCGTGTGATGGAGCATTGTCCTGCATGAAAATCATGTTTTTCTTGAAGGATGCAGACTTCTTCCTGTACCACTGCTTGAAGAAGGTGTCTTCCAGAAACTGGCAGTAGGACTGGGAGTTGAGCTTGACTCCATCCTCAACTCGAAAAGGCCCCACAAGCTCATCTTTGATGATACCAGCCCAAACCAGTACTCCACCTCCACCTTGCTGGCGTCTGAGTCGGACTGGAGCTCTCTGCCCTTTACCAATCCAGCCACGGGCCCATCCATCTGGCCCATCAAGACTCACTCTCATTTCATCAGTCCATAAAACCTTAGAAAAATCGGTCTTGAGATATTTCTTGGCCCAGTCTTGACGTTTCAGCTTGTGTGTCTTGTTCAGTGGTGGTCGTCTTTCAGCCTTTCTTACCTTGGCCATGTCTCTGAGTATTGCACACCTTGTGCTTTTGGGCACTCCAGTGATGTTGCAGCTCTGAAATATGGCCAAACTGGTGGCAAGTGGCATCTTGGCAGCTGCACGCTTGACTTTTCTCAGTTCATGGGCAGTTATTTTGCGCCTTGGTTTTTCCACACGCTTCTTGCGACCCTGTTGACTATTTTGAATGAAACGCTTGATTGTTCGATGATCACGCTTCAGAAGCTTTGCAATTTTAAGAGTGCTGCATCCCTCTGCAAGATATCTCACTATTTTTGACTTTTCTGAGCCTGTCAAGTCCTTCTTTTGACCCATTTTGCCAAAGGAAAGGAAGTTGCCTAATAATTATGCACACCTGATATAGGGTGTCGATGTCATTAGACCACACCCCTTCTCATTACAGAGATGCACATCACCTAATATGCTTAATTGGTAGTAGGCTTTCAAGCCTATACAGCTTGGAGTAAGACAACATGCATAAAGAGGATGATGTGGTCAAAATACTCATTTGCCTAATAATTCTGCACTCCCTGTATATTTAGGTGTTTATATGTGTACATATGGTAGCAATAACCAGTCACTTGTAATGGCTGGTTATTAATCACACAAATTTGCTTGTTTATGGGTGCGCGAAAAATTACCCCTCCACTTGTAATCTAGCCCTTAGATGGAAGAATGGATGTGCAATATAGATGTGTGCTTTTTTGCGGAAATAGCATAGACTCATTCAGACATTTGAATTAGAAGTGCAGAGACATTTGCTGACTTGTCCGCCATTCTGTGATATTTTTGGTGGCCTCTCTGAGAGGTAAATGGCTGTACCTGTTTGATAAAAAAAAAAAATTCTCTTCCCTCTCTGAGCCTTGCCACCAATGGTCAATTTTGCCATAATTATCATAATTGTTATTACTGTTCTAATTGTTATAACAACAATTTTATATACTCTGTTGTACTATAAAAGCTTTGTATTTTCTTTATTTCTTTACAACATTTACACTTATTGAATCGAACAAAGTTGACATTTTGGAAAGATTCCACCTCTGTTCTCTATCGACTTATTCACACATTACCTAAGGGCATGTATCCAAAATTAAGGGGACAATCTAGGCAAAAAATAAACTTTTATGATTCAGATATGGCATGTTATTGTAAACAACTTTCCAATTTACTTTTATCATCAATTTTGCTTTGTTTCTCTTGGTATTTTTAGTTGAAAACTAAACCTAGGTAGGCTCATATTATAATTTCTTAGCCTTTGAAGGCCGCCTCTTATCTGAATGCATTTTGACATGTTTTCACAACTAGAGGGTGTTAGTTCATGTTTGCCATATATATAACATTGTGCTCACGCCCCGTGGAGCTACCTAGGAGGCAGCACTGATTGGCTAAAATGCAAGTTTGTCAAAAGAACTAAGATAAGGGGCAGTCTTCCGAGGATTTAAGCAGCTCTCATTATATTGGCTGATTCAAATCAGCCAATGGAATGATAGCTGCTTAAATTATATTGGCTGTTTTGAACAGCCAATTGGATTTTAGCTGCCCTAATTCCTATTGGCTGATTCAAAATTTTCAGCCAATATGAATGCAATGGTACCTCCAGTATAAAAGGATTACCTTGCATTTTAATCCTCAGTGTGCGGTGGACAATAGCATTAATATATTGGATCTTTGTGATTGTAACATCCCATGGCCTTCAACTGTGTATTCAATGTTAAATTTTTGGAGCTAATTTGCAATTAAGGGGTTAATATGTGGGGGAGTGATTGTATCCTCCCATCAACATTGACCAATCACTGTGTTAGGTAATCCCTTTAAATATGCCCACTTTTAAGTGACTGCAGGTTATGATTACGGCATTGCCGAAACTAGTCAACCAGCCTGCATTCTTTTACCCTTTGCTGTGATGTTTTATACTGAAAAATAAAGATTGGACTTTTATTCACATAAGGAACGACTGCTGCCTCATCTTTTGAATTCTACCTAGAGAGGGGTTAGTGGGGGTTTTTTAAGTTTTTTTGTGGTGTTTTTTTTAGATTAGGGTGGGCACTCTTAAAAGAGCTGAATGCCCTTTTAAGGGCAGCAAAAGAGCTGAATTCCCATACAAATGCCCTTTTCAGGGCAATGGGTAGATTATGTTTTTTTAGATAGCTTTTTTTATTGTGTGGGTTTGAGGGGATGGGGGTTTGTAATGTTAGTGGGTCTTTGTATTTTTTTTTTAGAAAAAGAGATGATATCTTTAGGGCAATGCCCTACAAAAGGCCCTTTTAAAGGCTATTGGTAGTTTATTCTAGATTAGGTTTCTTTTTTATTGGGGTGCTTTTTTTTTAAAATGGGTATTAGAATAGGAATCATTTTTATTATTTTGGATCATTCGTTTGTTATTTTGTGTAATTTTTTTAGGTTTTGGGGTTGGTTTTTATTTTTAGATTAGGGGTTGGGCATTTCATAAAAGAGATGAATGCCTTTTTAAGGGCAGGAGAAATAGCTTAATGACCTTTTAAGGGCAATGCCCATACAAATGCCCTTTTCAGGGCAATGGGTAGATTAGGTTTTACTTTGTTTTTATTTTGTGGGTTTGGGGGGTGGGGGTTTGTATACGGTTAGGGGGTGTTTGTTTTTCTTTTGTAGGAAAAGAGCTGTTATCTTTAGGGCAATGCCCAACAAAAGGCCCTTTTAGGGGCCAACAAAAGGCCCTTTTAAGGGCCCTTGGTAGTTTATTATAGATTAGGCTTTTTTATTTTGGGATGTTTATTTTTTAAACAGGGAATTAGAAAAGGAATAATTTTTATAGTTTTAGATAATTTTGTTTGTTATTTTTTGTAATGGTAGTTTTTTTTAATTTTTTTGTAATTTTAGTGTTTTTTATTTTTTGTAACGGTAATTTTTTTATTTTGTAATGTTAAGTTTAAGTGTAAGGCAGCTTAGGTTTTATTTCACAGGTAAGTTTGTATTTTTTTTAAGTAGGTAATTAGTAAATAGTTAACTATTTACTAACTAGTCTATCTAGTTAAAATAAATACAAACTTACCTGTGAAATAAAAATAACTATTAGTTATAGATTTATATATTAATTAATATATTTATTATAGTGTGGGCAATGTTGGGGTGTGGGGAATAGGGGTTAATAACTTTAGTATAGTGGCGGCGAAATTGGGAGTGGCACATTAGGGGTTAATAGATTTATTTCGGTGGAGGCAATATCGGGAACGGCAGATTAGAGGTTAATAAATTTATGTAGGTGTTGGCGATGTTGGGGGCAGCAGATTAGGGGTGTTTAGACGTGGGGTTTATGTTAGGGTGTTAGGTTTAAACATAACTTTTTTTTCCCCATAGACATCAATAGGGCTGCGCTACGGAGCTATTCATTCTGCGATCGCAGGTGTTAGGTTTTTTTCTAACCCGCTCTCCCCATTGATGTCTATGGGGAAAGCGTGCACGAGCATGTCAAAACAGCGCTTGTATTTTGTGCGGTATGGAGCTCAATGCAACGATATCACATGCACAAGCTGGCTGTTTCAAAACTTGTAATGGCAGCGCAATGGAGTGTGAAATAACGCAACTTTTGTTACATTCGTTTTGCACCCCATTGCGCCCATAACTTGTAAACTGTGTATGTACTGTAAATATTTTACATTTTAATGTTCTGTACATAGCAGAATATGTTCTAAGTATTTATAAATAGATATTCTTATATATATATATATATATATATATATATATATATATATATATATATATATATATATATATATATATATATATATATATATATATATATATATATATATATATATATATATATATATATATATATATATATATACATATATATATATATATATATATACACACATATATAATCATGTATCTATCTATCTATCTATCTATCTATCTATATATATATATATATATATATATATACACATATATAGGAATAGATATATATTATACAAAAAAGATCAGATATATGTAGAAATAATTATTTAAGAATAAATAGAACATATTCTTGTACATGAAGAACATTGGAATGTAAAAAAATTATATTTTCATGTCGGGTTAACGCACATGAGAGTATGCGATCGGGTTTGCGTGAGAGTGAGGTGTTAGTTTTTTTTCCATATTATAAATTTTGCTTTTTGGGCTCATCGGGTTAGCGCAAGTGAAAACAGTTTACTTTCAACTCATACGAGCACAATCCGACGTGCGCAAAAAGCTTACTTTTAGCACATTTAACGCTCAAACGGGAGTGTTAATTAGTGCTCCACTTCTAATCTGGCCCTTAGTTTATTCATTTTTGCGCATGCTCGGTAGAAACAATATGCTAAAATTAAGACATCCTCAATATGGATTTGGCAGCAGAGGTTTGGGGGAATTATAGTGCCGGATATTGGTCTGTATTGTGCAGCAGCCCTGGAGGAGTAGATACCCTGCAATCATATGTTATATGATTAAATTGGTAATTTAGAAGTAGAGTTTAAAGGGACAGTCAACACCGGAATTTTTGTTGTTTTAAAAGATAGATAATCCCTTTATTACCCATTCCCCAGTTTTGCACAACCAACACTGTTATACTTATACACATTTTACCTCTGTAATTACCTTGTATCTAAGCCTCAGCAGACTGCTCCCTTATTTTAGTTCTTTTGACAGACTTGTATTTTAGCCAATCAGAGCTGTCTCCATGGTAAATTCATGTGCATGAGCTCAATGTTATCAATATGAAACACGTGAACTAATGCCCTCTAGTTGCGAAAAACTATCAAAATGCATTATTTAGATTAGAGACGGCCTTCAAGGTTTAAGAAATTAGCATAGGAACCTCCTAGGTTTAGCTTTCAACTAAGAATACCAAGAGAACAAAGCAAAATTGGTGATAAAAGTAAATTGGAAAGTTGTTTAAAATTACATGCCCTATTTGAAACATGAAAGTTTATTTTTTACTTGACTGTCCCTTTAATTCTGGAATTTCCATGCATTTTAACTATGCTTTCATAGATTTTTTTACCATGCTTTCAGAGGCTTTATTGTAAAAAAACATGTGTTCGTGTGTGTGCGCCTGTGCATGCATGATGTGAATATGCAGTGTGTCTGTGTGTATTTGTCTGTTTAGTGCAGTGTTTGTTTAGTGTGTGCAAAATATTTGTATGGTGTGTATGTGTAGTATTTACATATATAAAATATGTCTGCACAAGTAAAGTGAACCAACTCTTATACAAAATATAAATATAAAATACAAAGTGTGTGGGGAAAAAGTGGTAAAAATGTGAAAAATACGGTCACAACATGATGATATTTTCGAATTTGCTCATATACCACAAAATGAAATGGAAAATAAACGCCAAGATAAGCTTTCAATTCCTATTAAATCTGACCACTGGAATTCCTCCATTTTATTACTAAAACATATTAAACTAAGTAAAAAGAAAGTCACTTGGGATCAAGACTAGGAAAACACAGTCGGATAAATTACGAGTTTTGCGTCAGAGGCTATGCGGTGCTAACGAGCAGTTTATGCTCACCGCTCACTTACATACAGCGCTGGTATTACTGGTATAAAATTTTGCTCCACATCTCACCTCAATACCAGCGCTGCTTATGTTAATGGTGAGCTGGCTAAACGTGCTCGTGCACGATTTCCCCATAGGAATCAACGGTAAGAGCTGGCTGAAAAAAAAAACTAACACCTGCAAAAAAGCAGCGTTTAGCTCCTAACGCAGCCCCATTGATTCCTATGGGGAAAATACATTTATGTCTACACCTAACACCCTAACATGAACCCGAGTCTAAATACCCATAATCTTACACTTATTAACCCCTAATCTGCCGCCCCCAACATCACTGACACCTGTATTATATTATTAAACCCTAATCTGCCGCTCTGGACACCGCCGTCACCTACATTATATGTATTAACCCCTAATCTGCTGCCCCCAACATCACCGACCCCTACAATATAGTTATTAACCCCTAATCTGCCGCCCCCAACGTTGCCGCCACAATATTAAAGTTATAAACCCCTAAACCTAAGTCTAACCCTAACCCTAACACCCCCTAACATAAATAAGATTTAAATAACTCTAAATAAATATTCCTATCATTTAATAAATTATTCCTATTTAAAACTAAATAATTACCTATAAAATAAACGCTAAGCTGGCTACAATATAACTAATAGTTACATTGTAGCTAGTTTAGGATCTATTTTTATTTTACAGGCACGTTTGTATTTATTTTAACTAGGTACAATAGTTATTAAATAGTTATTAACTATTTAATAACTACCTAGTTAAAATAAATACAAAAGTACATGTAAAATAAAAGTTACACTAACACCTAACACAACAAATTACAAGAATTTTAAACTAATTACACCTAATCTAATCCCCCCCAAAAAATAAAAAGCCCCCCAAATTAAAAAAGCCCTACCCTACACTAAATTACAAATAGCCCTTAAAAGGGCCTTTTGCGGGGCATTGCCCCAAAGTAATCAGCTCTTTTACCTGTAAAAAAAAAGTACAAATCACCCCCAAACATTAAAACCCACCACCCACACAACCAACCCTACTCTAAAACCCACCCAATCCCCCCTTAAAAAAACCTAACACTAACCCATTGAAGATCACCTTACTGGGAGACGTCTTCACCCAACCGGGTCGAAGTCCTCAACGAAGCCAGGAGAAGTCTTCATCCAAGCCGGGCGAAGTGGTCCTTGAGATGGGCAGTAGTCTTCATCCAGACAGTATCTTCTATTTTCATCCATCCGGCACGGAGCGGGTCCATCTTCAAGATATCCGATGTGGAGCATCCTCTTCATCCGACGGCTCTTCTCGAATGAAGGTTACTTTAAATGACATCATCCAAGATGGCGTCCCTTCAATTCCGATTGGCTGATAGAATTCTATCAGCCAATCTGAATTAAGGTAGAAAAAATCCTATTGGCTGATGCCCGTCTGGAGGACCATTTTGCCCAGCTTGGATGAAGACTGCTCCCGGCTTCGTTGAGGACTTCGGCCTGGTTGGGTGAAGACATCTCCCGGTAAGGTGATCTTCAAGGGGTTAGTGTTAGGTTTTTTAAGGGGGGATTGGGTGGGTTTTAGAGTATGGTTGGTTGTGTGGGTGGGGGGTTTTAATGTTGTGGGGGGGTGATTTGTACTTTTTTTTTACAGGTAAAAGAGCTGATTACTTTGGGGCAATGCCCCACAAATGGCCCTTTTAAGGGCTATTTGTAATTTAGTGTAGGGTAGGGCTTTTTTTATTTTGGGGGGGCTTTTTTATTTTTTTAGGGGGATTAGATTAGGTGTAATTAGTTTAAAATTCTTGTAATTTGTTTATTATTTTCTGTAATTTAGTGGGGTTTTTTTGTACTTTAGATAATTTAATTGTATTTAATTTAGTTAATTTAGTTAATTATAGAGTAGTGTTAGGTGTTAGTGTAACTTAGGTAAGGTTTTATTTTACAGGTACTTTTGTATTTATTTTAACTAGGTAGTTATTAAATAGTTAATAACTATTTAGTAACTATTCTACCTAGTTAAAATAAATACAAACTTGCCTGTAAAATAAAAATAAACCCTAGGCTAGATACAATGTAACTATTAGTTATATTGTAGCTAGCTTAGGGTTTATTTTATAGTAAGTATTTAGTTTTAAATAGGAATAATTTATTAAATGATAGGAATATTTATTTAGATTTATTTACATTTTATTTAAGTTAGGGGGTGTTAGGGTTAGACTTTTTTAGGAGTTAATGACTTTAATATAGTGGCGGCGACATTGGGGGCGGCAGATTAGGGGTTAATAACTATAATGTAGGTGTCGGCGATGTTGGGGGCAGCAGATTAGGGGTTAATAAGTATAATGTAGGTGGCGGCGTGTCTGGAGCGGCAGATTAGGGGTTAATAATATAATGTAGGTTTCGGCGATGTCGGGGACGGCAGATTAGGGGTTAATAAGTGTAAGATTAGGGGTATTTAGACTCGGGTTCATGTTAGGGTGTTATGTGCAGACATAAATGTATTTTCCCCATAGGAATCAATGGGGCTGCGTTAGGAGCTAAACGCTGCTTTTTTGCAGGTGTTAGTTTTTTTTTTCAGCCAGCTCTTACCGTTGATTCCTATGGGGAAATCGTGCACGAGCACGTTTAGCCAGCTCACCATTAACATAAGCAGCGCTGGTATTGAGGTGAGATGTGGAGCAAAATTTTGTTCTACGCTCACTTTTTTGTGGTTAACGCCGGGTTTGTAAAAACCTGTAATACCAGTCTGTAAGTGAGCGGTGAGCATAAACTGCTCGTTAGCACCGCATAGCCTCTAATGCAAAACTCGTAATATAGTCGTTTGTGTGCTAGAATTGACAAATACTGTCTTAAACAGTAGTTTGAATATGGAGACTTTGGTGTTGCCACATTTCCAATTGGTCTGTCCCCCCTTGTGGCATAAATTTGTTTCAAACATACGTTTCACCACTTGGCAGCTCTTCCAAGGATACATTCCATTTCCATCTGTGGTCTTTTACAGACCTTTAGTGTTATGGATTGATTTATAATTTTTAAATGCACATGATCCCCAAAAGTTTGATTCATGATTCTGATAGGGCATACAATTTTAAACAACATTCCAATTTCCTTCTAATATCAAATTTATTTTCTTTGTATCTTTTGTTGAAGAAGCAGCAATGCACGACTGAGAGCTAGCCAAACACATTGGGTGAACATATTAAAAAAAAAATATATATATATATATATATATGTAAAGCCAGAAATCAGCAGCTAGATTTCTGTAGTGCATTCCTGCTCCTGAGCCTACCTAGGTATGCTTTTCAACAGAGGACAGCCAGAGAATGAAGCACATTTTATAATAACAGTAAATTAGAAAGTTGTTTACAATTGCATGTTCTATCTGAATCATGAACGTTTAATTTTGACATTACTGTCACTGTCTGTTTAAAGGGACAGTTACATTAATAAAACCTTTTAAAGTAATACAATTTTTCTGTCACAAATATAAACAATGAGGCCCATTTATCAAGCTCCGTATGGAGCTTGTGGGCCCGTGTTTCTGGCGAGTCTTCAGACTTGCCAGAAACAGCAGTTATGAAGCAGCAGTCTAAAGACCGCTGCTCCATAACCCTGTTCGCCTGCTCTGAGCGAGTACGATCGGGTTGATTGACACCTCCCTACTGGCGGCTCATTGGCCGCGAGTCGCGAGTCTGCAGGGCGTGGCGTTGCAATGCTGAATACGGAGAGCGCATTGCTCTCCGCATTCAGTGAGGTCTTGCGGACCTGATCCGCACTGTCTGATCAGGTCTGCAAGACCTTTGATAAATAGGCCTCAATATCTCTTTAAAAATGTTAAAATCCGTGTGTTTTTAAACATATATATTACCCTTAAAATTCCTTAAGTGATGGTGCCCTGGTTGCCAAACCTTAAAGTTGTTTTTATTTATTTTAATTGAAATAAACTATAAGCAGTTCTGCCTAAAAGCAAACAACCTTCCAACGAAAGGTGTGTGTACGTTGTTGCCTCCATCTCTCTGAGGGTCTGATGATTGAAATCTTTTTACTCAGGGGAGATGATCTAAAATGATTCTCCAGCACTGTGAGATCCCTAGTAAAATTCTTAAAAGGCAAATTTTCCTATACTTCTCCAAGGAGCGTTCCCTGCATTTCTGTATGTGAAGGAGAGACAATCCCAGTACAATATAGCACTACATGACATGAGAGCTCTGCTGCATTTACAGATTGTGGTTTGTATTCTATATTAATTTACACTTTAGATTAGATTTTTTTTTTATTTTAAATACGTTTTTTATTGAGGTAATACATAATAACATAGTCACAATACATATGTCCAGAAACAAATCAATAAGGTGCTAATGATATCGTCATAAATGCCATATCAAACCCAGAACTATATTAAGTACCTTCGAGTGGGGGCTCGAACAGTACAAAGTAACAAAACAGTGTTCTAGCAAAGAGAATATCAGTTCTGGTAGAGAGTATAGAAGTATATCTGGGGTGTGAATTATAAGATGTATAAAGTATATGGTTGAAACTTGCATATGGTAGAGACAGGTAACTGGAACATATATGTCAAAAACCTCTTTTTATAACCTTTAACTTAAAACAAGTAAGAATGATCCCCAACTTAGGCCTCGCTTCCATTGAGTCGTTAAAAATGGAGCCGTAAGCTACCGAAGCGGACGACAGCTAAAGGTAATTTACGGCTCCATTTTAGTACCAGGTTTCCATTGAAAAGATTAGCGTGTTGCGCGCAGTCGCTCTTTTCGGCCGTACGTAAGTTTGCGTTGCCAACCGATGTCGGATTTGTCGAAAAGCGCGCCATAACAAGTGCATTGCCATGGTAACCCGACCTCTGTCTATAAGAATAACGGTTTGCGCCTGCGCTCTTTACCTGTGATCGCCTCTAGAGAGAAAGACACGGGAGCTAGTTGCGTTGGTAGGAGTTTTGGGTTTTTGAGAGTTGTTTGAGAGTTAGTGGAGAGTTTGATATTTGATTTCCATATATTCTTATTGTAGGCCTCATATAATATTAGGAACACACACACACACATCCATACATTAGTTAATTAACACACATTAGTTTATACACACAAATACACACACACACACATACACACTTTTATTTCATACAAACACATTCACATTTTTTTTTTCATTAACCCCCATATCCCCATCTTCCTTTATTACTCCTTTCATTAATCCCCTTATTCCACTTCCCATCCCCCCTTTGACTACCCTTCCCTTCCTCACTATATAACTTGTTTTTTTATATATACATTTTGCCCATCCTATTTTTTTTTTTTTTAACATCCCATATTTTTGGTTTCATTTGACTATATAGCTCACCCCTTTCTTAATTTGCATCCCTTATTATTTTTCTATAATTTTGTTCTAATCCTCCTTAGTTTTTCCTTTTTCATTTACATCCCTTTGTTTATTTTCACCCCCACATTTTATTTTTATTTTGAGGGATATAGAATAGAGATAGTTAGGGTCTAGATAGGTTAGGTAGTTAGTTTTGGGGCTATTTAATATAGGGTTTAGTTAGGTGACTTAGTGTAGTTAGGTAAGCTAGGGACTTTAGTATTAGGTTAGAGTTAGGGAGGAAGGAGAAAGGGATGGATAGGCCTAGTGGAGTTGGGAAGGGGGTGGCTAGGGGGAGGGCAGTGGTGAGGGTGGATAGAGGGAGGGGGAGGGGGGAAGTAGGGAGTAGTATGGGCAGGAATAGGGGCCGAGGTTTGGGTGGAGGATTTGTCCTTCCTCAAACCCTGGCAGAGGAGGGAAGGAGAGAGGGTGGAAGAGGAATGGAGGTGGGAGGAGTGAGGAGGAGTCAGCCTCAGCTAGGCACAAAAAGAAAAGGGAAAGTGGGGCAGACTGTGGCAACTGGGGGTGGGGCTGGTGGTAGCCTGTCACAGCCTGCAGGGACAGAGGAGGTAGAGAGGGCTGGTCCCCAGTCACAGGAGGGAGAGTCTGTGTCTGCTGGCCCTTCAGGTGTGAAGGGCAGGCTTAGAGAGGAGAGGTACTCTGAGGAGGAGAAGGAGGCTCTTGTTGAGGCATACTTGGAGAGGGCAGCTCAGCTGGAGAACCCTAACCTGAGGCCGGCTGTCCGGAATAAGCTGTGGGAGGAGATTCGAGTGGCAGTCAGCTGCTTAGGACGTAATCGTTCTATTGCCAGCATTAAACACCGCTATCATGACTGCAGGAGGGAAACCAAAGCTAAGCTGGCACAGCAGGCCAAATATGCACGTGGGACAGGTGGTGGTCCTAGCAAGAGGATACACCTAAGGTCATGGGAGGAGATGATGGCCAATGTCATCTCAGATGAATCTGTTTACGGATGTAAGGGGACAATGGACACATCAGTGCCAGCTGAAGAGGTCCATGAAGGTGAATATTAAATATCATATGTAATAAATGTTTTATTTCTAACAAATATATGTTAACATCAGAAATATATATCGGCTTTGTTTTTTAAAATATAAATGTAATCATACACATGTGTAATACAGAATATAGAATGTTCATATATTATATATGTTTAGTAATCATACACAGGTGTAATACAGAATATAGAATGTTCATATATTATATATGTTTAGTAATCATACACATGTGTAATACAGAATATAGAATGTTCATATATTATATATGTTTAGTAATCAATTGTGTTCAAGCATCAGTGGAAAACATACCTAGGTAGGATTAGTACAAGTAATGTTTTACATGGTTCAAAGTCTAATTTGCACAGTAACTTAAAGTGATAGTAAACCCAATTTTTTTATTTCATGATTCAGATAGAGCAGCAATTTTAAGCAACTCTCTAATGTACTACTATTATAGATATTTCTTTGTTCTCTTGGTATCTTTTTCTGAAAAAGTAGGAATGTAAGCTATGGAGACTTTGCATTTTTTGTTCAGAACCCTGGCTAGCGCTCGTGATTGGTGGCTACATTTAGCCACCCAATAAGCAACAGCAACCCAGGTTCTGAAAAAAATATTGTCTGGCTCTTAAGCTTTACATTCTTGCTTCTCAAATAAAGATACCAAGAGAAGGAAGAAAATATGATAATAGGAGTAAAATATTAAATGTTGACTAAATTTGCATGCTCTGTCTGAATCATGAAAGTTTAATTTGTACTTCATTGCCCCTTTAATGGCATCTTAACATAGTTGTAGTGGATATATTCATCCTGATTTCTGGAGTGGCTATCTGCTCAAACAAGCAAGGGTATAGATTTAAATTCTTTCTATCTATATCATATATATGGACTATGTGTAATACAAAGAGTCGCTTAGAGGCACAATCTTTAAATATACACCTCTGGTTAAATATGTTTAAGTTCATACAGAAATTATATATATATATATATATATATATATATATATATATATATATATATATATATATATATATATATATATATATATATATATATATATAAAACTATATCTATAAAATTGATTTTCAAATGTTAGATGTTTCATCAGATTAATTTATAATTACAATTTATTTTTCAGAATTGGAACATGAGTATGAGTCCTCAACAAGACCGGAGGCCAGTGATGTTCCGGAATTCAGTGAGGAGGAGGAGGGGGATGTTATTGAAGCTGGATACTCCTACCTCAGCATACTTGAAGGAGATGAGCAACAGCCACTGGCCTATGAGGTTGAAAATGTTCCTGGCCCATCCCCATATTCATCTGGGAGGACATATCATCAGATGCAGCCTCCACCACCACAGCATTATCAGATGCATCCTCCACCACAGCATTATCAGATGCATCCTCCAACGCAGCATTATCAGATGCATCCTCCAACGCAGCATTATCAGATGCATCCTCCAACGCAGCATTATCAGATGCATCCTCCACCACCACAGCATCGGCAGATGCCTCCTTCATCACCACAGCATCAGCAGATGCATCCTCCATCACCACAGCATCAGCAGATGCATCCTCCATCACCACAGCATCAGCAGATGCATCCTCCATCACCACAGCATCAGCAGATGCATCCTCCATCACCACAGCATCAGCAGATGCATCCTCCACCGCAGCATATGTACTATATGCCACCTCAACAACACATTCAGCACCCTCCCATGGCACAACAAATGCCGCCACCACTACCACCACCACAACAATCACCACCACCCCCCACCAATGTCTGTCCTCAATTGGATATTGAGCCACCCACACAGTCCCCAAGACTGAGTGACGACAACCTCACACAGAGCCAGGAATATGTGCCGGAGACACCTATACAGCCACAAGTGCCCCCCATGGAATCCAATATCCCCGCGCAGTCCCAGCAGGATGCTCTACTGAGGCTCATTCACAGGGAGCTTAGACTTACTAGGCTCCAGCAGCAGCAGGATTTCAGGAGGCTACAGAGCCAGATGGACATACATAATGCTGCACTCGTCCGCCTGGCAGAGGCAGTGGAGAGGGTTGCAGATAGGCCGCAAACTCCCTCCTCACTCGCATCCTCCGTTATCTCCCTGCAGGACCCTGAATCACATCTTTTAGCCTCCCAGCCAGCTGGTGTGCGTCGCACAAGACGCCACACTTCCATCCCAAGTACCTCTCCTCCAAAGGCCAAATCCCGCCGCAAGCATTAAGAAGTATTTTTCTTTTTAAATTCTTTCAAGATATATAATATCTAATTTTTTTATGAAGCACTTTCTTAAGTGTGATTTCCATCTCATAAATATGCATATATTTTTCTAATCAAAATTAGAAAATATATTTCTAAATTGTTTTAATAGCTGTTTATTTTCAAAAACATTAACAGCTTTATTCATTTTTATTTCACATGATGTCAATTAATATGCAGGTGTAAATTGTTGATAAATGTATGTGTCCTTTTATTGAGGATATTATGCCGTTTAAGAATACTTGGGGATACGTGTCTGAAATTTATACAGTATATGCTATCTAACATTGGTCAACGTGACATGTGTAAATGTTATGATTTATATTCCACAAGCATATGTTGTTTGCTCCTTCAGATGAAGCTAATAAGGCTTATACAGTTATAGAAGAGTTGAAAAGTAAATATTCCTTCCTGTTGATATGGCCAAATACCTTGCATTCATTATAGTCCTATGTGGAATGTAATATCTGAAATATATACCTATGATGACTAACGCACTCCTTTTTGTCAAGATTATTATTCAATATTTAGAATAATTAGATAAATGTATCTTTATGATATTTAAGCACTGGTGTATACACAACATATATGTGATTGCCATGATATAGAGGTGATTAATACATTTTAATTGACATCATATGAACAGACACAGACTCTCCCTGGGACCAATGCACAATGCACTTTTAAATTGTTTCAATAACTCCATGTTAAAGACAATACTTCATATCTCTTGAAGTATGTCATATTAAGCACTTATGTATTTTGGTTAATAGTCTAAATATTGCAAATGTATTATCTGCTTTAGCAGACATGACATTACATATATTTTATAAATATTAGTACTATGACACATTATAACTTTAATGTGTCATCGTTTTGTATTGAATAAATATGATTTTCACATTGAAAATTACATTTGAATGAGGGTAAATCTGTAATAATAAAACTCATCTTCATGATAAACAACTTATTTCGTTTGAATTATTTTTCTATATGTATTGAGATTATATATAGCATCCCTGGGCAAAGGTTTCATTTTGAATAGGTAGATATTTTATTTATTTTTATAATATTTTACCAGGAAAGATACATTGAGATTTCTATGGTTTTCAAGTATGTCCTGGGTCCACAAAACATTGCATTGATACAATGGGTACAATAAAATAAAAAAAAATAATAATACACCATATATGCACAAAAATTTAACATAGAACCGGTAGGAAATATATAATCAACAATGACAGGTGCATTCTGTTTTGAGATATGTAGAGAGGGATCTCTTAAAGGATATTAGGCATGGGGAAGGTTTGAAAGTGTGCGGGAGGTCGTTCCATAATTGTGGTGCTTGCATATATTTTTATATGCACATACATATTGAAATTTCTATGACAACATGGGTGCAAATATTCCTATACATAGGACCAATAAATGTAGCATATATAATGTTATTTGTACATTGAAACACTCATAATATTTTTGTGATTTGCTATTTCAATGAGAAACAGGCCTCAAAAAGCTCTTTTTTCCTCCTTTACACCTAGTTGAGCTGGGGGTAATATTTCTCAATGTATCGACAGCCTCCGACAGTGTATTAACGGTTAGCGCTTTCAATGGAAACCTGGTATAATTTATCGATTAACGGCTTCTATTACTTTCTATGGGACGCGAAAATCTTTTCGGCAGCCGAAGTCCGGCAGCCGATATTGAGGTATAACGCGCCATTGGAAACAGTCGTTAAACGCTATTGCTTTCGACAGCATATTTAACGGTTTGCGAGTGCACGCAAACTGAATTACGACTCAATGGAAGCGAGGCCTTACTGTGTAAATCATAGAGCAAATTATCTATTCGGAGTGTAATGTGGTAAGATGGGGGTTAATATCTAGGTTTTATTTTTTTTTTTTGGGGGGGGGATACAGTGGGCAAGAGCCGCTCTAGTTAAAAGAAAAAGGGGAATGGAGGGGGCGTGTCCGATTGTTTGGGGGATATAGTGTTGTCGTTTTGATAAGGTTTAGTAGGATCTCTGTTGAGCTAATTATAGTTTTGATAAAATGGGCTGAGGGACAGCAAAAGCATAAATTTCTCCTAAAGTATCTAAGGCTACTCTTAGGATTTGCCAAACCTATAAACTAAATGAGGGAGGTTCAGTATGCAAAAAGGTCAATATGTGAACCAGGGAGGAATTGGCTATGGATTACTTACGAGGATAATAGAGTAGAATATATAGTAGGCGGTATATGATGTTTCTCAGAATCATCTCACGTCTAAGTTGGTTAGTTGCCTTACAGTGGACAAATTGGGCTGATGCTGCGGGGTCATAAAAAGGAACTACAATATGAAAAATAACTAAAAGTACATATAGGGGACTAGACATTAAGTAGAGAATAAACAGGGTAGCAGTCCATCTGGTTCCATTGAATCACATTTGTTGGGACAAATCCCAAAAGTATGTTAGGTAGCTTTATGGGTGAGTAAAACTGACCTAAAGGTAGGTTTCTATAATTGGTACTATGAAGAGCTCTGCAGTGTAAGATAATTAGGAGGGCAAATGAGGAACGTCAAACTACAAATTGGAACACTGTAATATCTCAGAGAGCCCTGTAGCTATATATAGTAAAGATGAACAACATTTGGTCATAATCCAGGATCGCGTCTATATGACCCTATGAAACACTGTGTTGTTAACTTTATGATACATTGGGGCGTGAGAACAAGTACGACTAAGATAGTACAAAAAAAGCATCTGTGCTGAACATTCTATGGTACTTCAGAGATTCTGAGCAAAGTTCCCATTTGTACAAAATATATACTTAGGTTATTTGTACAAATCAACATATGTATAACTGTAATGACTATAACAACCTCGTAACAGTGAGTGCAAATGATAGTGTAGTAATAGGTTAGCCAGCATGGCTGACATTTTCAATATAATGAAAGAAGTAAGGTTTGATGTTAGTTAACCAAGACCAGCTTGTATAGGGGCTTAGAATACCTCGACCTCCTCAGTGGCGTAAAAGCTAAGTATCTAAACAGGGACTGTTGTGGGTAAGACAGAGTAGTATAGGCTATGCCACAAACATGTGAGTAACCAAGATGAAGTAGTTATGTTCAAATATAGTATAGGGGTTGGCTATCTAATAAAATGAGCTTTCCTCATATAGGGATATTAACAAGCTTGTTACCTAAAAAATCCCACATAGACTATCAAAGGTATAGCTGTGAGCTAAATCTATCTCTGTATCATGGTCCACCACCATGCTGGTATACAGACTTGCAAGCCATGAGCATAAGTCACATGTCATATCTAAAAGACGGCATGGGAATATATGCTGAAAACGCTATCACAGACCAAGTATAGTTTGTATGATGTAATTTAAACATAAGAGATAAAAGTGTGCAGCTATATGTTGTATATTGGTTTCTTAGTATAACATAATCATTTTATATGGGGAGGATCGTACTATCAGCCCTACTCAGTAAACATGAAATAAATTGTACTTAAACAGGGCTACTGGCGAAGATCTAAAACATGTTAGCTATAACTCTTCTTTTGGTAATAAAATATTATATAAAAATGGAGACATGACCACAATTAAAATGGGTACAGTAGTTACCTTGCTATGAGTTTAAGATTCCGTAGCACGCAGTGGGTTGTTAAAGAGAAGATTAAACATTACACACTCAGTAACAGACCACTATAATAACAATAAAGAGCATAATAAGCAAAACATAGAAAGAACGTACATAACTAATAGTGGGTATATGGTTCTGTTAACGATTGGAGGAGGAAGGCTCAGTCCTAAAAGAAAATTTACCCCACTCCCGCTCTCAAGAGTGGCAAGCGGAACAGTGGGGAATTCTTCCAAGTAATGTTAAAGATTGCAGATCTGTCCATGATAGCAGACTTGGTGTGTTCAGAGCTGAGATGTAACATAGTGGTAGCCCAGAATGGAGAACTCTCGATGTGACGCTGAGAAATGGGTTTTAAGCGCGGCTCAGTAACCAGCAGGGAGCTCATTGATCTGACGGGAGTCCCCAGATGTGGACCTGGATGCGTGCCCCACATGGCCTCTGAGTTCGATATGATAGTTGCCCTCCTGAGGTTGATCTTTAGCTCGATAGTTACACACGGTGCAACTGCGACTCCGGCTAACTCCAACTCGATCTGTACTGGGCTGACATTCTTCTTTGGGTCATGCCTCGAGGAGTCCTTCTCAAACGTTGTGTCGTCAATATGTGACACTGTAGGTAATGTGATCTGTCCCAGGTATAGACTGTCTTTCCGGGGGATTGCAGACTTCTCTGGATTCACCCCATTCTTCTTTGAGGGTTTCATTAAGGCTTCGAAAGTGTAAGTCCAGGCGAGTCCCTAGTTCCTGCAGCGCGCACATAATTAAATCCTCCATTTGCTATGTTCGATAGGTGCACTGTTCCACAGATCTAGGCTAGTACTCCAGGGAGAAAGTCAGCATAAGTTCACTATAAAATGCATGCGTAGCAACTAATCCCCCCTGCAATCTCGGCGTTAGTGGAGCAAATAGTGCAGTAAGGCTCACCGCTGCCTACCCGGCCAAGCCGGGGAGTATTAGAGAGGATTTAATCCGGCTTGCAGCGTACTTCTTGACAGAGTGGTCAGAGTCAGAGTGGTATCCAACGAACCAACAGCCAATTCTGAATCATAAATTGTAATCTCCAATGACAGATGGCGAGTTTATCCCCTGGTATATTGCGGATTAGTGTATTAGGAGAACGGAGCTTAAAAATTTGCTGCCGGCCATGTCTAATGCTTGGACACGCCCCCTTTAGATTAGATTTTATTACATTTAAACTTTGCACTTTCCTTTTTGTATTCTATTTTGTATATGGCAGTGTATTTAGATTGTGAGTTTACAAATTCTGATTATGCGTTCACTGTTTTGGTGTAACTTTAACAAATTAACAGCTAGATTTAGAGTTTTGTCGGTAACGACCCGCGTAGCTAACGCTGTTTTTTTTTCCCTGCACCTTTTAAATACCACTGGTATTTAGAGTTCACAGAAGGGCTGCGTTAGGCTCCAAAAAGGGAGCGTAGAGCATAATTTACTGCCACTTCAATTCTCAATACCAGCGGTGCTTACGGACGCGGCCAGCTTCAAAAACGTGCTTGTGCACGATTCCCCATAGGAAACACTTCCTAAGTCTGCACCTAACACCCTAACATGAACCCTGAGTCTAAACACCCCTAACCTTACAATTATTAACCCCTAATCTGCCGCCCCCGCTATCGCTGACACCTGCATATTTTTTTAACCCCTAATCTGCCGCTCCGTACACCGCTGCAACCTACATTATACCTATGTACCCCTAATCTGCTACCCCTAACACCGCCGACCCCTATATTATATTTATTAACCCCTAATCTGTACCCCAAAACGTTGCCGCCAGCTACCTACAATAATTAACCCCTAATCTGCCGACCGGACCTCGCCGCTACTCTAATAAATGTATTAACCCCTAAAGCTAACTCTAACCATAACCCTAACACCCCCCTAAGTTAAATATAATTTTTATCTAACAAAATAAATTAACTCTTATTAAATAAATTATTCCTATTTAAAGCTAAATACTTATCTGTAAAATAAACCCTAATATAGCTACAATATAAATTATAATTATATTGTAGCTATTTTAGGATTAATATTTATTTTACAGGCAACTTTGTATTTATTTTAACCAGGTACAATAGCTATTAAATAGTTAAGAACTATTTAATAGCTACCTAGTTAAAATAATTACAAATTTACCTGTAAAATAAATCCTAACCTAAGTTACAATTAAACCTAACACTACACTATCAATAAATTAATTAAATAAAATACCTACAATTATCTACAATTAAACCTAACACTACACTATCAATACATTAATTACATACAATACCTACAAATAAATACAATTAAACAAACTAACTAAAGTACAAAAAATAAAAAAAAGAACTAAGTTACAAAAAATAAAAAAATAATTTACAAACATTATAAAAATATTACAACAATTTTAAGCTAATTACACCTACTCTAAGCCCCCTAATAAAATAACAAAGCCCCCCAAAATAAAAAATGCCCTACCCTATTCTAAAATTAAAATTGAAAAGCTCTTTTACCTTACCAGCCCTTAAAAGGGCCTTTTGCGGGGCATGCCCCAAAAAATTCTGTTCTTTTGCCTGTAAAAAAAAACATACAATAGCCCCCCCCCAACATTACAACCCACCACCCACAGACCCCTAATCTAACCCAAACCCCCCTTAAATAAATCTAACACTAAGCCCCTGAAGATCTCCCTACCTTGTCTTCACCACGCCGGGTATCACCGATCCGTCCAGGCTCCGAAGTCTTCATCCAAGCCCAAGCGGGGGCTGTAGATGTCCATGATCCGGCTGAAGTCTTGGCCCAAGCGGGGGCTGAAGATGTCCATGATCTGGCTGAAGTCTTGGCCCAAGCGGGGGCTGAAGAGGTCCATGATCTGGCTAAAGTCTTGGCCCAAGTGGGGGCTGAAGAGGTCCATGATCCGGCTGAAGTTTTCTATCAAGCGGCATCTTCAATCTTCTTTCTTCCGGATCCATCTTCATCCCGCCGACGCGGAACATCCATCCTGGCCGACGACTTCCCGACGAATGACGGTTCCTTTAAGGGACGTCATCCAAGATGGCGTCCCTCGAATTCCGATTGGCTGATAGGATTCTATCAGCCAATCGGAATTAAGGTAGGAAAATTCTGATTGGCTGATGGAATCAGCCAATCAGATTCAAGTTCAATTTGATTGGCTGATCCAATCAGCCAATCAGATTGAGCTCCCATTCTATTGGCTGATCGGAACAGCCAATAGAATGCAAGCTCAATCTGATTGGCTGATTGGATCAGCCAATCGGATTGAACTTCAATCTGATTGGCTGATAGCATCAGCCAATCAGATTTTTCCTACCTTAATTCCAATTGGCTGATAGAATCCTATCAGCCAATCAGAATTGAAGGGACGCCATCTTGGATGAAGTCCCTTAAAGGAACCTTCATTCATCGTTAGTCGTCGGGAAGAAGAGGATGGCTCCGCGTCGGCTCGTCTGAAGATGGCTCCGCTCCGGATGGATGAAGATTGAAGACCCCGCATGGATGAAGACTTCTATCGGATGGAAGACCTCTTCAGTGCCGCCTGGATGTTAACTTCAATCGGATGGAAGACTTCCTCAGCGCCCCTTGGATGATGACTCCTCTTCGGTTCCATCGGTGGTTGGCTGGCTGAAGACGGCTCAAGGTAGGATGATCTTCAGGGGGGTAGGGTTAGGTTTATTTAAGGGGGGTTTGGGTTAGATTAGGGGTATGTGGGTGGTGGGTTTTAATGTTGGGGGGGTTGTATTTTTATTTTACAGGCAAAAGAGCTGTTTTCTTTGGGGCATGCCCCGCAAAAGGCCCTTTTAAGGGCTGGTAAGGTAATAGAGCTGGTAACTTTTTAATCTAGAATAGGGTAGGGAATTTTTTATATCGGGGGGCTTTGTTATTTTATTAGGGGGCTTAGATTAGGTGTAAGTAGCTTAAAATTTTTGTAATATTTTTTAAATGTTTGTAACTTATTTTTTTTATTTTTTGTAATTATTAATTACATTGTAGCTATCTTAGGGTTTATTTTACAGGTAAGTATTTAGTTTTAAATAGGATTAATTTAGTTAATAAGAGAAATATTATTTAGATTTATTTAATTAATATTTAAGTTAGGGGGGTGTTAGGGTTAGTGTTAGACTTAGGTTTAGGGGTTAATAATTTTATTACAGTGGCAGCAGTGTAGGGGGGGCAGGATAGGGGTTAATAAATGTAATATATGTTGCGGCGGGGTCCGGGAGCAGCGGTTTAGGGGTTAAACTATTTAGTTGCGGCGGGGTCCGGGATCAGCAGGATAGGGGTTAATAACTTTATTATAGAGGGCGGCGGTATAGGGGGGGCAGGATAGGGGTTACTAGGTATAATGTAGGTGGTGGCGGTGTCCGGGAGCGGCGGTTTAGGGGTTAATACATTTATTATAGTTGCGGCGGTGTCCGGGAGCGGCGTTTTAGCGGTTACTAACTTTATTTAGTTGCGGGGGGCTCCGGGGGCGCGGGTATATGGGGTAGAACAGTGTAGTTACTGTGGGTGCTTAGTGACAGCTTGTCAATAAAGCTGGGAAAAAGCCGAAGAGCAGCGAGATCGGATGAGTGATAACTCTCACAGTCCGCTGCTCATCGCCCCGTACTTGGTGCGCAGCTTTTTGACAGATTTATTGATAACTTAGGTGAAATTTTTCAGGTCCCCAGCGGCGATGGTAGGCGAGCTTAGGCGGGCGTATTGGGCCGGCGAAGGCAGGTAAAGTAGACACGTTGATAACTAGGCCCCTATGTGTGCAAAAATTAGGAATCTAGTCAAGTCTTGTATTTATTGTTAAAAATGAATGTGTATTACACTTCTTAACATAACATAATTCACAATTTATAAGAAAATTAGAGTAGACTGCAAGTAAGTGCTTCTAGGTACAGTACTTATAGGAACTGCAGAGAACACTGTGAGGCCCATTTATCAAGCTCTGAACGGAGCTTGAGGGCCTGTGTTTCTGGCGAGTCTTTAGACCGCTGCTCCATAAACCTGTCCACCTGTCCGCCTGCTCTGAGCAGGTGGACAGAGATCGCCAAAATTCAACCCGATTGAGTACGATCGTGTTGAGTGACACCCCCCTGCTGGCCGTGAATCTGCAAGGAGCGGTGTTGCACCAGCAGTTCACAAGAGCTGCTGGTGCAATGCTGAATACGGAGAGTGTATTGCTCTCCGCATTCAGCAAGGTCTGACGAACATGATCCGCACTATCGGATCAGGTCTGACAGACCTTTAATAAATAGGCCTCTGTATCAGTATCTCCTGCGTGCTCACAGTGGACAGCCTTGTAATGCCCAGAGGGGTTCCTTTGCATTTAAGGTGTATATTTGAATAAAACTTAGCAAAATATGGCTCTGGGTATCTTGCCATTGAAAACACAATCAGAGAAAAAAAAAATCCCATTAAATGATAGGAAGTGAGATTTCAGCAAAAAATATTTTGTATTTAAAAAACTGAAATAGAAAGGATGTTGGTCCATTTAAATATAATTTATATAAAAGATGGGGGCGGAGCCAGCAGCTCACAGGAGCGGTCGCACATTTACATGGCTCCGGCAATACCGAATTTATACTTAATCCTGCAGGACATTTAGAACCCAGCTAAGCCTTACAAAAAGCTATGAAGCCTTTCTAAACCCCTTCTTGATGTCTGGGAAATGCTAAACTTGTATTCCGTTGCAGCTGCACCGCACTAAGAACTGAAGCTTGTTCCCCCACTGCATATACACCGGCCATTTTTGAAGTCTAGCAACCCTAGATGCTTTGGGCCTATACTGCACATTGGAGTCAAATACCCCACCGTATAATACCCTAGAAACCTGCTACCTAAGAGCCTTATGGCGGGAGCTAACAGCCTAATAGAAGCCCTCTGTTGTATACTTGCGGAACATCATGCCGCACTGGAACTTTCGCTTTATGCTGCATTCAAGTTTGGCGACACCTGTACACCTCGATTGGACCTACTCCCTGATCTGGCTGTGGTAGATGATGCGGGTAACTGCGCTGCGGATCCCCAGCGCCTAAGTAATTCTACCGATCGGACAACCGATTTGTCTCCTACTGTTTTGGAGCCCGATGTGGAGGAATTAAACCTTGTGACCACGAGTTCAGCTCTAAACAACACCGGCCTACTGAAGATCAGAAATACTGGCGACGCCGTTGAACAGCTAATCCCTACATTGGGCCCTGCAGGGGGGGTTCGTACATCTAAGAGAGTTCAAGCAGCAGCTCCTTTTCGAGATCAGAGGGAGACGGAGTCACATCTGCACTTCTTACCGGACTTGTGCCCGGAGACTAAGGCGCCAAAGCACAAGAGAGGTATAGGTTAGGAACTAACATACTATTTCACGCTTCCTTTGGTTGGTTGCACTGGGACCTGCCTGAATATAGCTGAACCGCTTCACCTGGGCCCTCTCCCACGGAACTTCACCACGCAAGATATTTGCTGATAAACTCATTTTCTAAACCTAAGGCAAAGCTATGGAGGTGCTGGAACTGAGTTACTATTTGATCGATACAGTTTTTCTTTTTTTTGCCCTCACTGTCTCCCCTCTATTCAGCCTACAAAGATTTATATACGCTACAGTATAATGCTCTCCATACCTTCAAAATTCACTCTAGAATTAATGTGTAGCAAATCCTGCTTTAAAATATACTGTCTATTACGGTAGTTTTTTATTCATCACATATTGATGCTGTGAAATGTTATTACTAATGTTCATATATATTCTGGCTGCTTATATTTCTATGTTAGATTAGGGAGCGGATTAGTGTAAATTGTATTAGTTTATATGTTTCAATTCAGATTCTTTGCGATCAAGCATATTATTCTTTCTATATGTTATTGTCTGTGAGCTCAATGTTAAGTAATTATCACTTGGGGTTGCCTGCTAGACATGGTATATTTCACACTCATCAATGGGTTAATAGACTCTGTAACCCACTCAGTTTAGAGAGCCAGCTAGAGCAGATTTTATTAGTTCAGATGTTTCAAATACTGACATTTATGATTCTAAGGTTTTCGTGGTCAGCAACGCTACTCTCCCTATATGTTAGCATTTATGAGCTGGTTATTACCCCAAGCACTGCATATTGATGTTGTGGTTTATACGCTCCAAATGACACTACCTGTGGCCTTAGAGTCCTCTATGATCAATAACATTACTCTATCTATATGTTGTTATTTGTAGGTAGACTAGTTAATCTTTAGATTTCTGAAATAATTTGCATGTTTTTAAATATAATGCTGGATTGGGTGCTAACATTCTCAGTATGTCATTGCCATAGATGTTAGTTTATACCATTTTCCACGTATGTATAGCCGCCTCCCCCCCTCTTTCTCATATAATGTACCTCCCTGTTTGGAAGAGCTAGTTATGCGGTCTGTCTTATTTGTACCGCAACCTTTATCATTGAGAATAGTCCACAAGATATAAGAGATTCTCAAAATATTTTTGTATTGCAAAGCTGATTATGCATGGCTGCAGGGTGTTCCCCCAAAGTTTACAAGTATTCATGCTATATTATAGATGTTCACAGAATGCTTCAGGATGAAAGGGGACCTCTTAATTCTCTCTGTCATAAAACTAGAAGTGCATATCAGCAAAATGTTTTACAGCAAAACTAAACCTGAAAAAAGTGAGGTATTTATTTTGTACGGGTAAAACTCTTTATGATATCATGGTTATGACTATATTTTTGTAAGTATCATGGATATGATGTTGTTCTTGTTCCGTGGCTCTTTCCATATGTTAATATCCCTCTTGCGATGTGACATGTATGTTGTAACCTGCTTTAAACCTCAATAAAAATATAAATATAAAAAAAAAATTTATATAAAAGATTAGGCAATTAACATCACTGTGTCCTGAATGACTACATTATTTTTCCTCCACATCTGTCTTCAACAGTAATTTAATACCTATGAATACAGCACATAATATATTCAAAGGTATTAAAGTAATGTTGAAGAGTATTTTTTTATTTTTATTAACGAGGTTGCCCTAAATAGATGCCGCTACTGCCACCAACACTGAGTAAATGAGGTGTTTGTTTTCATATCATCTTTGGCTAGGGGTGTTTTTTTACTTAAAGAAGATGTTATCACAGATAAGAGATTTTTGTAATGGGCTACCGTAGTGCTGGTAATCTTATCCTACCTTTATCCTCTCGGTGGCACTGGCAGGTGGCAGCAGGCAAACCTTCATTTCAGTAATGGTGTAACAAACTGACTGTTAAACTTTCCTCTGTGCCTCAGTGTCAGTCAATTCCCGCGCACTATGTTTGTCCTGTGGCTCCCCCCACCTCTCTACCCCTCCCAATCGAAATTCAGCTGCCACTGTCTGTTAGACTGCCCTATAGAAAACGTCCCAGGCAGTCTTGGGTGTTAGAGTGGGAGTGCGGTCAAGATGACATCATCAGTAGCCGGGGCCCCGGTCCAATTCAGCTCCCCTCGTTTCTTGCAAGATACAAACATAAAATGCAAATATAAAGGTTTAAAATGGCAAAGTTGAAGGCAGGAAGTCAGTTGTAACCTCACTGTGACCAACAGCCTCTGTCAGTCAGGACTCCGACGGGCCCCCCAAATGCAGCAGGCCCCTGAATGTAATCATGCTAATAGCAAAACAGAATGATTATTAACCCATTAAAGGGATAGGCCCCTATTTAAGAAAGTCTGGCGGACGCTTGCCGTATTCAGCATTGCACCCGCAGCTCACAAGAGAGAGAGCACAATGTGATCTATATGGATCACATTGATAAGCAGTCTCTTGTGAAAAGCTAATAAAATGTGATAAGAGGATTTCTGTAGTGGCTTAGAAACAGGCAGAAATTAAGAGGTTTAAATGTTATAAAGTATATTAATATAACAATGTTGGTTGTGCAAAGCTGGGAAATGGGTAGTAAAGGCGTTATCTATATTTTTAAGCAATAACAATTTTGGTGTTGTCTGACATGAAATAAAAAAAGCAAAAAGTATCCAGTAATCCTTGAATAAAAATTAGCTTTTATTTCATCCATTAAAAGATTATGTTACAAGGAGTGATCAACATCAACTACAATGTCAGGTTGTGAAAAGCCTACGCTTTTTAGCATGTAGCTGTAATCATGGCTTGATGTGTATGCCTATTCAGCCTCTTTAAAAACAGCTATGTGCTAAAACGCGTAGGCTTTTCACAACCTTACATTGTAGTTGATGTTGATCACTCCTTGTAACATAATCTTTTAATGGATGAAATAAAAGCTAATTTTTATTCAAGGATCGCTGGATACTTTTGGCTTGTTTGTTTCAATTGAGCCAGACCCACCAGCTGATTCTAGACAGAGCCATCACACACCAGGCAAAGAGCGCTTATGATTGGTGGAAAAGCAACACGTGGGAGCCGAGCCTCCCAACAGACACAGACATGGAACGTATACGGTGAATATATTAGCGCGAACTAGAAGCATAGCTCCTATGCAGTGAGTGAATTGAGCACCACATGCAGAGTGCAGAGAACACTAAGAAGGGCTCCATTTGCTGCCACACAGTTATGTGAGTTCTAATGATAGATTTATATGTTGATGTTGGTATCCTCATCTTGTTGCGCTCCTGAGGGGAGTAGGGAAGGATCCCTTTTGGGCTATTATGAGAAAGCCGTTTATATATATCCACAGAAGCAGGTAATTTCAGAGGGATTGCCTTGGGAACATCATTGTTTGACACAATTGAGAACCACTTTCTAATTACCAAAACATAGCGCTCTTGTACCTAATGACTACCATTGACTTTCATGTGACGATAAGGTTCACAGTGTGTGAGTTATAAATAAGACCAACTGCGAAGGTATGGGTTATATTCAGAACTGACCTTATCCTTTTTCTTTTCTCTCTGTCTGACATGAAACCCCAACATTTCCTTTCATGAATAAGATAGAGCCTACAATTTTAAACAAGTTTCCAATTTACTTCTGCTATCTAATTTGTTTACCTAGGTACGCTTGGGAGCTGGAAGCTAGCTGCTGTTTGGTGGTTGCAATATATACCTCTTATTATTGGCTTACCAATGAGTTCAGCTAGTTCCCAATAGCGCATTGCTGTTCCTTCTATAAAGGATACCAAGAAAATAATGCAAAATGCATAATAGAAGTATATTGGCAAGCTGTTTAAAGTATATGCTTTATCTGAATCATGAAAGAAAAAGGGTGGGTTGCATTTCCCTTTAAATGCTGGAGAATGAGGTTTTAAAAAAGAGGAACCGAAAGCTTCTGTATCAGCAAAGAATGTATCTCTTTTAAAAACACTGCTATGGATAAGAACAACTACCATATATTGCCCCTCGTTTGTCCTCAGGCTTTTGTGCCAACAAATGTTGACATAAACTGCTTCCGTCTTCCAGAAAATTATTCAAACTTGGAACCATATGTGCTTTTGAATGTTCTTTGAGTGCAAAATAAAAGACATGGATTCTAAAAGATTTAAGCAAGCGAAAAAACATCTGTGAAATTACACATGATGATTTTCCTTTTGATCTTATGTTCTTGCAAAAAAATAAGTAGTCCCATTTTCCACAAAAAAAAAAAAAAAAAAAAAAGGTGTGAACATATTATGGGTACATTATGGACCTGCCATTTGTTGATAGGAAAGAAATGCTATTGTGTGCTTAAAAGAAAATATAAAAAATATAACTATTTTTAACTCTTTAAAGGGACACTCAAGTCAAAATAAACTTTTATGATTCAGATAGAACATGCTGTTTTAAGACACTTTCCAATTTACTTCCATGATCAAATTTGGCAAAGTCTTTTTATATTCACTACTGTGCATGTATACAAGCTCCCAGGTTATATGTATACTAATCTGTGATTGGCTGATGTCTGTCACATGATACAGGGGCCGGAAAATGGGAGAAGAAATAAATGTGTCAGAAAAAAAAATCTACTGCTTATTTGAAATTCAGAGTAAGGTGCCGATTTACTAACTGTCAGACAGACATGATCCGCTGTAGTGGATCATGTCCACCCGACATCGCTGAATGCCGACAGCATACGCATTTAACATTGCACAAGCAGTTCTGGTGAACTGCTTGTGCAATGCCGCCCCCTGCAGATTCACGGACAATCGGCCGCTAGCAGGGGGTATCAATCAACCCGATCGTATTAGATCGGGCGGATTGATGTCCGCAGCCTCAGAAGAGGCGTACGAGTCTTAAGACCGCTGTTTCTTAACTACTGTTCCCGGCTAGCCTGAAGGCTCATGTGGAAACTGGGGTATTTGGCCCCATTCGGGCCATGATAAATCGGCCCCTAAGGGGCCTATCTATCAAGCTCCAAATGGAGCTTGATGCCCCGTGTTTCTGGCGAGCCTGCAGGCTCGCCAGAAACAGCAGTTATGAAGCAGGCTCCATAACCCTGCCTGCCTGCTCTGAGCAGGCGGACAGACATCGCCGGAATTCAAACCGATCGAGTACGATCAGGTTGATTGACACCTCCCTGCTGGCGGCCGATTGGCCGCGAGTCAGCAGGGGGCGGCGTTGCACCAGCAACTCTTGTGAGCCGCTGGTGCAATGCTGAATAGGGAGAGAGCGTATTGCTCTCCGTATTCAGCGAGGTCTGGCGGACCTGATCCGCACTGTCGGATCAGGTCCACCAGACTTTGTTAAATAGTGGCCTCAGTCTTATTGTTTTGTCTTTTTACTATGTACTTGTTAATTATGTTCACACCCCCTCTACTTGTCTGGTGTTAAAGGGACAGGAAATCCAACATTTTTCTTTTATGATTCAGTTAGAGAATACATTTGTAAACAACTTTCTAATTTACGTCTATTACCAATTTTGCTTCTTAATCTTGTTATCCTTTCTTAAAGGAGCAGCAATCCACTACTGGGACCTAGCTGAACAAATCAGTAAACCAATCACAAGAGGCATATATCTACAGCCACTAATCACCAGCTAGTTCGTAGCTCCTGAGCCTACCTAGGTATGCTCCAACAAAGGATACCAAAAGAACAATGCAAATTAGTTAGTTGAAGTATATTGGAAAATTGTTTAATATGGTATTCTCTGTCTGAATAATAAAAGAAAAAATGTGTGTTTCATGTGCCTTTAATTATGGTACTGGTGATCACCTCCCCTATACACCCATAAAATGTCTGAAGAGAAGGAGGGGCATTTGTTGCAGTATTCCACCCTAAAAAACACAAAGCGATATGAGACACAAATTAAAAAGAGAGGAACCCCCCTTTATCCAGTGGAGGGGGCTCATAGCCCTGCCATTTTTTCCAATCACCGGCCTAATGTATTTACAGGGGCAGTGGCAAACACCCCTCACATTACCTATTATCAAATGAGGGGTCTCATGACCCTTATAAATAGATGAGAGAATTGTGTAATAATAACTGATCATCATAAATAATAAACAATGAGATAGTGTAGATTAGAAAAAAACTAATTAAATTTAGTTGGCCATTTTTTTTATTTTTTTTTAATGGGAGAACATTTTTCGTAAGCCAGTATGTTTAGGGGAAGTTAGATATATACAGACTGGTATGTTATTTATTTATTTTTTTGGCAACTACCCTGTGAATGTATATGTTATAATGCTTCTATAAAAATTAAATTAAAAAAATGTAGCAAAAGGTAGACAATGAGGTTTCCCACCTGTATTCTATGCACCCTTTATATTTAGCCTTGTGGTCAAAGTGTTGCATTCATAATTTTTTTATGGCTTAAAATCTCCCCTGATTAAAATAACAAAAGCTATGCTCAACCATTTTTTGCCAAATTTCCTTAACATCTATTGAAAGCACTCTGAATCTTTAAGACCCATCTGAGATCCTGTTCATCTCAAGTGTACAGAGGGGATGACAGCATTTAAAGGGATACTAAACCCAAATTGTTTCTTTCATGATTCAGATAGATCATTTTATTTTAAACACCTTTTTAATTTACTTCTATTATCAAATTTTCTTTAATGAATGCCTTGGTATCCTTTGTTGAAGATTAACCTACATATGCTGATACCTACTTGGGAACAAGCATGTGTCTTTATCTCTGTGGCTGCAGTGTATGCAAATGTATATCATTGCTCTAAACATTGTTTCAGAAACTATTGCCAGATGGCCAAAGTCACGCTCATGTTCCTGAGCTCAACTAGGATTACTCTTCAACAAAGAGAACTAAGCAAAATGGATAATATAAGTACATTAAAAAAGCTGTTAAAATTTCATTAGTAGTAAACTTTCTAATTTACTCCTATTATCAAATTTTCTTTGTTCTCTTGCTATCTTTATTTAAAAAGCAGGAATGTAAAGCTTAGGTGCTAGCCCATTTTAGGTTCAGCACACTGGATAGCGTTTGCTTATTGGTGACTACATTCAGCCAACCAAGCGTAACCCAGGTTCTGAACCAAAAATGGGCCAGCTCCTAACCTTTACACTCCTGTATTTTAAATAAAGATAGCAAGAGAACGAAGAAAAATTGATAATAGGAGTAAATTAGAAAGTTGCTTAAAATTACAGGCTCTATCTGAATCATTAAAGAAAAAAATTGGATTTAATATCCATTTAAGGAGTTGCAGCAAGGCTGTGCCAATTCTAACAATATCACCAGACTTTGCAGGTTAGGCATCTGCTGTTTCAATGTCACCTATGGCAATGTCCCACTGACAGTGATATAGTTCTGATGATACTATGGAAAACAGCCAACAGATGTGTATATCTATAAACATGTTTCTTCTACGCATGTAATGCATCTAGGGCCAGTGTCCTTTTAAATGAACCTGCATTCCTTTGTTGGCAGCCAGCGCTCCTGACTGCACCCAGCTCCTACAATAATAAGCTTCCTTTTGAGATGTGTTTACACCATTGACAGAAGTAAGCAATGTGCTAGAGGGATAAGGTCTGCACTTGATGTGTTTTACCTGCTTTGAAATCTGATTGTTATAGGCAAGCAATGGCATGTTGGTTTTACAGTATTCTACTTGTATTCAGCTTACTTAACATCACTTAAGACCCAAAGCTATCTGCTCCAATCCATCATGCAAGCCATTACATGTCAGCCGCCCTAAGCATACATTAAACTCTTTGCCACATCATGCATTCACCTCACTGTGAAGATCAAGACAATTTTTTTCCAATCCATGTTTCATGTCTAGGAATATTTTATCCTTAAAATACCCAATTTCAGCCACTCCCCTTCCACACAATTTCACATACACAGCTAAGCCAGACGCAGTCTGCCAGATGTCCCTTATCATTGAATGAATTTCAAATATATGAATCACTAGAGCAGTAATTGTATGATAGATGAAGAACACAACATGAGAGTTCAGAGCAGAAAATCTTTGCATATATCTTGTCTAGTAGAATGATCAAGAAAATGTATCCAATATCCTCATGCAGCTTTTATATTGGTCTCTTGATGGCAGAGAGCACATCCAACCCCCTTTCTTTCTTATTTTATCCTCTAGATGGAGTATGGAAACCATCCCATTACCAAACAACACCGTCCCAGTAACTCTATATTGAAATCATCATGTAATGATGGCTTCTTGCACTACTTTCTTATATTCTAGAGCAGGAAGTCACAAGATCTTTGTGACCGCTGCTTCTTAACTGACGTTTCTGGCGAGTCTGATGACTCGCCAGAAACACGGGGCATTAAGCTCCATTCGGAGCTTGATAGATTGGTGAGCTTGTTTGAGACCCACACAACAATGCTCTTCACTACTGTATTTATTTACAGGTTACCACCCTTTTGCCCATACAATTTTAATAGTACAGGTATGGACATTCATGTGAGCTACTCATTCCACACATTGCAGTAGATATATAATACAATAGAGAAACACTTCCTGCATGCACAATGCATAAGTAAGTTCTAATAGACAAAATGCATCTGGTTTTCTCTATGGTAATGAGATGAGTGCCTGTGTGTGGTAATGTGTGTCTTTATGCCTATGCATAGTTCCTTAAAGTTTTAATTAATTAATAAAACACACACACACATATATATGGGTGTTTGTATCCGTGACATATTTAGGTTTTGTGCTTTCCTAGGCACTCAAAATTCTGCTGCCCTCGCCAGGTTTTAGGCATTTTTTGGCCAAAATACTTTTTGGTGAGGGTGTAACAAGACTTTTTTTTTCATGACATTTCCAAAGTAAATGTCCATGTGCGCTTGTTTTGTATATGTGTGTATATAGTGAGTTTGTGTGTATTGTGAGTGTATGCAGTTTAGTGTACATATGAAGTGCAGTGAGTGTGTGGTACAGTATGCGTGTATGTGTGGGTGTAGTGAGTGTGTAGTGAAACTTAAAAAGTGCTGCCGCCCTAGGCAATAGCCTTGTTTGCCTAGGCCAAAATACGCCCCTGATATATATATATATATATACCCTGACATATGTATTTTTCATATGTGTTCCTTCTTAAAGCAGCAATATGGTCAGTATATATATATATATATATATATATATTTATATATAGATATATATATACAGGTGGCCCTCGGTTTACAACGGTTCAATTTGCACCGTTTCAGAAAAACAACCTTTTTTTCAGTCATGTGACTGCTATTGAAAAGCATTGAGAAGCAGTGTATTGATTCAAATAGCCAGTAGGTGGAGCTGTCCGCTTGTGTTGCCGCAAAGATATGCAAGCCAAGCAAGCTGAAATTAATTAACCAGACCTGAGCTATCGAGCAGCTTGCAAAGAAACACGATCTTCCTGTCTATAAATCAGTCCAGATTAGAATGCATAGAAAGAACTGTTTGCAGAAAAATGTAAGTAAAGTCTGTGTTGTGTGATTATTTTATTATTTTTATAATGCTGTTTAGCAAATGTTTTTGTTCATTTCACTTAGTTTAATTATATATTCTGTGTTGTGTGATGATTTTATTAGGTTTATAATGTTGTTTAGCATTTAAAGTCTTCATTTCAAAGCTTTAAAAATAATGTATTAGGTGTTACTTATGACAATTTTGAGAGGGGCCTGGAACCTAACTCCCTCACTTCACATTGACTTACATTATAAACTGTGTTTCAATTTACAACGGTTTCGATTTACAACCATTCCTTCTGGAACCTAACCCCGGCGTAAACTGAAGGCTACTTGTATATATATATATATATATATATATATATATATATATATATATATATATATATATATATATATATAAATATATCTCATAGTGCGATTTCCTTGATTGATTTGTCTAGGGCTCACTTGGGCATCTCTACTTACCTCTTTTAAGGGAACATTAAACCCCAAAAAATTATTTCATGATTTAGATGGAGCATACAATTTAAATATAACAGTTTTTAATTTACTTTAATTATAAAACAGACTTCATTCTCTCTGTAACCTTTTTTGAAAAACAGGTATGTAGAGAGTGCACATGTAGGGAGCTCCATATATTTGCAATGTCAACAATGTTAAAAATTGTATACACTATTACTACAGACAGCTTGCTATATGTTATTGTTAACCTATATTGCTTTGATTCCAGTGTAATTGACCACTAACCATAGTCAATGCTAAAGCAATGCTCTCAAACTACAATGTCCCCACAGAAATGTAACCCAAAATAACCCTACACAGCTGTTACCATAAATGCTGCCCACCTGAGGCCAACCTCTGCTTATCACCCTAGCAACCGCTTACCTGATTTTCTCACAGCTGGTAACCAGTGCTAAACCAATACTTCCACAACAGTTATTAACCCTAAACCATGACTTTCCCCATCACAGGTTACACTGACCACTTAATTACTCGGAACACTCTTAAGCCTAATCACAGTCTGCCCTTAAAGGGATATGAACCCCAAAAACATAATTTATGTAAGAACTTACCTGATAAATTCATTTCTTTCATATTAGCAAGAGTCCATGAGCTAGTCACGTATGGGATATACATTCCTACCAGGAGGGGCAAAGTTTCCCAAACCTCAAAATGCCTATAAATACACCCCTCACCACACCCACAAATCAGTTTAATGAATAGCCAAGAAGTGGGGTGATAAGAAAAAAGTGCGAAAGCATATAAAATAAGGAATTGGAATAATTGTGCTTTATACAAAAAAATCATAACCACCACAAAAAAGGGTGGGCCTCATGGACTCTTGCTAATATGAAAGAAATGAATTTATCAGGTAAGTTCTTACATAAATTATGTTTTCTTTCATGTAATTAGCAAGAGTCCATGAGCTAGTGACGTATGGGATAATGACTACCCAAGATGTGGATCTTTCCACGCAAGAGTCACTAGAGAGGGAGGGATAAAATAAAGACAGCCAATTCCTGCTGAAAATAATCCACACCCAAAATAAAGTTTAATGAAAACATAAGCAGAAGATTCAAACTGAAACCGCTGCCTGAAGTACTTTTCTACCAAAAACTGCTTCAGAAGAAGAAAACACATCAAAATGGTAGAATTTAGTAAAAGTATGCAAAGAGGACCAAGTTGCTGCTTTGCAAATCTGATCAACCGAAGCTTCATTCCTAAACGCCCAGGAAGTAGAAACTGACCTAGTAGAATGAGCTGTAATCCTTTGAGGCGGAGTTTTACCCGACTCAACATAGGCATGATGAATTAAAGATTTCAACCAAGATGCCAAAGAAATGGCAGAAGCTTTCTGGCCTTTTCTAGAACCGGAAAAGATAACAAATAGACTAGAAGTCTTTCGGAAAGATTTAGTAGCTTCAACATAATATTTGAAAGCTCTAACAACATCCAAAGAATGCAACGATTTCTCCTTAGAATTCTTAGGATTAGGACATAATGAAGGAACCACAATTTCTCTACTAATGTTGTTGGAATTCACAACCTTAGGTAAAAATTGAAAAGAAGTTCGCAACACCGCCTTATCCTGATGAAAAATCAGAAAAGGAGACTCACAAGAAAGAGCAGATAATTCAGAGACTCTTCTGGCAGAAGAGATCGCAAAAAGGAACAAAACTTTCCAAGAAAGTAATTTAATGTCCAATGAATGCATGGGTTCAAAAGGAGGAGCTTGAAGAGCCCCCAGAACCAAATTCAAACTCCAAGGAGGAGAAATTCAGGCCCATTTATCAAGCTCCGTATGGAGCTTGAAGGGCCGTGTTTCTGGCGAGTCTTCAGACTCGCCAGAAACACAAGTTATGAAGCAGCGGTCTAAAGACCGCTGCTTCATAACCCTGTCCGCCTGCTCTGAGCAGGCGGACAGGAACCGCCGGAAATCAACCCGATCGAATACGATCGGGTTGATTGACAGCTCCCTGCTGGCGGCCGATTGGCCGCGAGTCAGCAGGGGGCGGCGTTGCACCAGCAGCTCTTGTGAGCTGCTGGTGCAATGTTAAATGTGGAGAGCGTATTGCTCTCCGCATTTAGCGAGGTCTTGCGGACCTGATCCGCAGTGTCGGATCAGGTCCGCAAGCCCTTTGATAAATGGGCCCCATTGACTTAATGACAGGTTTTATACGAACCAAAGCTTGTACAAAACAATGAATATCAGGAAGATTAGCAATCTTTCTGTGAAAAAGAACAGAAAGAGCAGAGATTTGTCCTTTCAAGGAACTTGCGGACAAACCCTTATCTAAACCTGAAGAAACTGTAAAATTCTCGGTATTCTAAAAGAATGCCAAGAAAAATGATGAGAAAGACACCAAGAAATATAAGTCTTCCAGACTCTATAATATATCTCTCTAGATATAGATTTACGAGCCTGTAACATAGTATTAATCACAGAGTCAGAGAAACCTCTTTGACCAAGAATCAAGCGTTCAATCTCCATACCTTTAAATTTAAGGATTTGAGATCCTGATGGAAAAAAGGACCTTGCGACAGAAGGTCTGGTCTTAACGGAAGAGTCCACGGTTGGCAAGAGGCCATCCGGACAAGATCCGCATACCAAAACCTGTGAGGCCATGCCGGAGCTACCAGCAGAACAAACGAGCATTCCTTCAGAATCTTGGAGATTACTCTTGGAAGAAGAACTAGAGGCGGAAAGATATAGGCAGGATGATACTTCCAAGGAAGTGATAATGCATCCACTGCCTCCGCCTGAGGATCCCGGGATCTGGACAGATACCTGGGAAGTTTCTTGTTTAGATGGGACGCCATCAGATCTATTTCTGGAAGATCCCACATCTGAACAATCTGAAGAAATACCTCTGGGTGAAGAGACCATTCGCCTGGATGCAACGTTTGGCGACTGAGATAATCCGCTTCCCAATTGTCTATACCTGGGATATGAACCGCAGAGATTAGACAGGAGCTGGATTCCGCCCAAACCAGAATTCGAGATACTTCTTTCATAGCCAGAGGACTGTGAGTCCCTCCTTGATGATTGATGTATGCCACAGTTGTGACATTGTCTGTCTGAAAACAAATGAACGATTCTCTCTTCAGAAGAGGCCAAGACTGAAGAGCTCTGAAAATTGCACGGAGTTCCAAAATATTGATCGGTAATCTCACCTCCTGAGATTCCCAAACTCCTTGTGCCGTCAGAGATCCCCACACAGCTCCCCAACCTGTAAGACTTGCATCTGTTGAAATTACAGTCCAGGTCGGAAGAACAAAAGAAGCCCCCTGAATTAAACGATGGTGATCTGTCCACCACGTCAGAGAGTGTCGTACAATCGGTTTTAAAGATATTAATTGAGATATCTTTGTGTAATCCCTGCACCATTGATTCAGCATACAGAGCTGAAGAGGTCGCATGTGAAAACGAGCAAAGGGGATCGCGTCCGATGCAGCAGTCATAAGACCTAGAATTTCCATGCATAAGGCTACCGAAGGGAATGATTGTGACTGAAGGTTTCGACAAGCTGAAATCAATTTTAGACGTCTCTTGTCTGTCAAAGACAGAGTCATGGACACTGAATCTATCTGGAAACCCAGAAAGGTTACCCTTGTCTGAGGAATCAATGAACTTTTTAGTGAATTGATCCTCCAACCATGATCTTGAAGAAACAACACAAGTCGATTCGTATGAGATTCTGCTAAATGTAAAGACTGAGCAAATACCAAGATATCGTCCAAATAAGGAAATACCACAATACCCTGTTCTCTGATTACAGACAGAAGGGCACCGAGAACCTTTGTAAAAATTCTTGGAGCTGTAGCTAGGCCAAACGGCAGAGCCACAAACTGGTAATGCTTGTCCAGGAAAGAGAATCTCAGGAACTGATAGTGATCTGGATGAATCGGAATATGCAGATATGCATCCTGTAAATCTATTGTGGACATATAATGCCCTTGCTGAACAAAAGGCAAGATAGTCCTTACAGTTACCATTTTGAATGTTGGTATCCTTACATAACGATTCAATATTTTTAGATCCAGAACTGGTCTGAAGGAATTCTCCTTCTTTGGTACAATGAAGAGATTCGAATAAAACCCCAGCCCCTGTTCCAGAACTGGAACTGGCATAATTACTCCAGCCAACTCTAGATCTGAAACACATTTCAGAAATGCTTGAGCTTTCACTGGATTTACTGGGACACGGGAAAGAAAAAATCTCTTTGCAGGAGGTCTTATCTTGAAACCAATTCTGTACCCTTCTGAAACGATGTTCTGAATCCAAAGATTGTGAACAGAATTGATCCAAATTTCTTTGAAAAAATGTAACCTGCCCCCTACCAGCTGAGCTGGAATGAGGGCCGCACCTTCATGTGGACTTAGAAGCTGGCTTTGCTTTTCTAGAAGGCTTGGATTTATTCCAGACTGGAGATGGTTTCCAAACTGAAACTGCTCCTGAGGAAGAAGGATCAGGCTTTTGTTCTTTGTTGAAACGAAAGGAACGAAAACGATTATTAGCCCTGTTTTTACCCTTAGATTTTTTATCCTGTGGTAAAAAAGTTCCTTTCCCACCAGTAACAGTTGAGATAATAGAATCCAACTGAGAACCAAATAATTTGTTACCCTGGAAAGAAAGGGAAAGTAGAGTTGATTTAGAAGACATATCAGCATTCCAAGTTTTAAGCCATAAAGCTCTTCTAGCTAAAATAGCTAGAGGCCTAAACCTGACATCAACTGGCATCACAGATAAAATTATTAGCATGTTGAAGAAGAATAATAATATTATGAGAATCATGATCTGTTACTTGTTGCGCTAAAGTTTCCAACCAAAAAGTTGAAGCTGCAGCAACATCAACCAATGATATAGCAGGTCTAAGAAGATTACCTGAACACAGATAAGCTTTTCTTAGAAAGGATTCAATTTTCCTATCTAAAGGATCCTTAAACGAAGTACCATCTGCCGTAGGAATAGTAGTACGTTTAGCAAGGGTAGAAATAGCCCCATCAACTTTAGGGATTTTGTCCCAAAATTCTAATCTGTCAGATGGCACAGGATATAATTGCTTAAAACGTTTAGAAGGAGTAAATGAATTACCCAAATTATTCCACTCTCTGGAAATTACTTCAGAAATAGCACCAGGAACAGGAAAAACTTCTGGAATAACCACAGGAGATTTAAAGACCTTATCTAAACATTTAGATTTAGTATCAAGAGGACCAGAATCCTCAATTTCTAAAGCAATTAGTACTTCTTTAAGTAAAGAACGAATAAATTCCATTTTAAATAAATATGAAGATTTATCAGCATCAACCTCTGAGACAGAATCCTCTGAACCAGAAGAGTCATTAGAATCAGAATGATGATGTTCATTTAAAAATTCATCTGTATAAAGAGAAGTTTTAAAAGATTTTTTATGTTTACTAGAAGGAGGAATAACAGACATAGCCTTCTTGATGGATTCAGAAACAAAATCTCTTATGTTATCAGGAACACTCTGAACATTAGATGTTGATGGAACTGCAACAGGTAATGGTACTTTACTAAAGGAAATATTATCTGCATTAACAAGTTTGTCATGACAATTAATACAAACAACAGCTGGAGGAACAGCTACCAAAAGTTTACAGCAGATACACTTAGCTTTGGTAGTTCCAGCACCAGACAGCGATTTTCCTGAAGTATCTTCTGACTCAGATGCAACGTGAGACATCTTGCAATATGTAAGAGAAAAAACAACATATAAAGCAAAATTGATCAAATTCCTTAAATGACAGTTTCAGGAATGGGAAAAAATGCCAAGGAACAAGCTTCTAGCAACCAGAAGCAATGAAAAATGAGACTTAAATAATGTGGAGACAAAAGCGACGCCCATATTTTTTTAGCGCCAAATAAGACGCCCACATTATTTGGCGCCTAAATGCTTTTGGCGCCAAAAATGACGCCACATCCGGAACGCCGACATTTTTGGCGCAAAAGAACGTCAAAAAATGACGCAACTTCCTGCGACACGTATGACGCCGGAAACAGAAAAGATTTTTTGCGCCAAAAAAGTCTGCGCCAAGAATGACGCAATAAAATGAAGCATTTTCAGCCCCCGCGAGCCTAACAGCCCACAGGGAAAAAAAGTCAAATTTTTAAGGTAAGAAAAATGATTGATTCAAATGCATTATCCCAAATATGAAACTGACTGTCTGAAAATAAGGAATGTTGAACATCTTGAGTCAAGGCAAATAAATGTTTGAATACATATATTTAGAACTTTATAAACAAAGTGCCCAACCATAGCTTAGAGTGTCACAGAAAATAAGATTTACTTACCCCAGGACACTCATCTACATATAGCAGATAGCCAAACCAGTACTGAAACGAGAATCAGCAGAGGTAATGGTATATATAAGAGTATATCGTCGATCTGAAAAGGGAGGTAAGAGATGAATCTCTACGACCGATAACAGAGAACCTATGAAATAGACCCCGTAGAAGGAGATCATTGAATTCAAATAGGCAATACTCTCCTCACATCCCTCTGACATTCACTGCACGCTGAGAGGAAAACCGGGCTCCAACCTGCTGCGGAGCGCATATCAACGTAGAATCTAGCACAAACTTACTTCACCACCTCCATAGGAGGCAAAGTTTGTAAAACTGATTTGTGGGTGTGGTGAGGGGTGTATTTGTAGGCATTTTGAGGTTTGGGAAACTTTGCCCCTCCTGGTAGGAATGTATATCCCATACGTCACTAGCTCATGGACTCTTGCTAATTACATGAAAGAAACATTTATTTTGTGATTCAGAGCATACATTTTTTTAAAAAAAGTTTACTATTTACTTTTATTAACAAATTTGCTTCATTCCCATGGTAATTTTGTGTTGAAGAGCTATCTAGGTAGGCATCTGGAACACTACATGGCAAGGAATAATCATGCCATCTAGTGCTCTTGCAAATGGATCACATTCTTGCAAAACTGCTGTCATATAGTGCTCCAGAAATGGGCTGGTTCCTGCTTTTCAACAAAAAATACCAAAAGAATTAAGAAAAATTGATAACAGAAATAAACTAGAAAGTTGCATAAAATAGCATGCTCAAGCGGAATCATGAAAGAAAGGTTTTGGGTTTCATATCCCTTTCATTTTACCACAGCTACGTTTATTTGTGGTAAGGGGAGTGCTTAATTTTGAGGTTTAATTCTGTATGTACCCTTTTATCTGTGACTGAGAAATAGGCTGCCATTGATAAATAGTGTACATAAAAAGACAGCGAAAGGACCATGGGACTGTAGCAACCTAAGGGTTAAGACTAGAAGGAGTGAGATAGGAGAAAAGGGCTGGGTGGAGAAGCTAGTGCAACATTGTTGCAAGTGTAGGGAGGAGCCCCTGTCTTATCTTAAAAAGAGTTGCATGTAGCTTCCTGTCCCTCTTTCTCCTTGGATCCTGAAGCAGGGACGTTTTTTCTTTGCATTTAAGTTCCTAGGCGTCATCCATCCAGCATCATGCATCGTTCCAGAAGATCTGTCCTGCCTCCAGTATGGTTCCAGGAGCTGCAGTTTGCATCACCTTCAAGAAAAAAGCAGGATAAGCAGATTAGTAGTTTAGAAGTTAATGAGGATAGCAAGGATACAATCTGCCCTACCCAGTACACACATAGGCAGGCAACTCATAGTGCTCCTCATACAACAGTGGCTACAATACACCCCCCACCTATCAATGAGAGTAGCTGTGTGGCTGTCCATAGTGATATACATTTAATTGGCATTGTTCCAGAATCACCAGTCCAACCTACAGTGTCCATTGTCAATCCATCCATAACTAACAAAGACATTGGTGGTCCAGGACCTTCTAGGCCTCATGGTGACCAAAGCATTGGATGCCTACTTTCCCCCCTTCCAACCTCTTACCTGTGTCTTCTGTCGCCTCCTTATTTGCTGCCACCCCTCTGTCGGCTGCATCTGCCTTTTTTTATTCTTAGCTTCCATTGCGGCTGAAATGTCTTCTCCTTCGGCTCCTCTGTCTTCCTCCATTCTGGTTGGCCCATTCCCGTTACCGGAAGCAACCAAAAGAGGACACCAGCGGTGGTAGGATCTGCTCAGTTGGGGGAGGTTAGCCAGCAGTCTCTGGGGCATGTTCGGCAGCATTCTCAAACCATATCTGTTAGAGGCAGACCAGCGAGGGTCGGAGATAACCGGAGGGGTCAGATAGGCCGCAAAACAGCATCAAATAGAGGTGGTATTCAAGCATCAAGGGGAGCATATAGGGGCGGTATTCAAGCATCAAGGGGAGCATATTCTATTGCAAAAAAGGCAGTTTATAGAGCTCACACTCGCCAGATTAATACTATTACCCAGGACAAGTCAGGCATATCAGGTTTTTTTAAACCCTAACACGGGTATGGATGCGAATGGAGGGGAATTGAATTTGGCGGCCAATACTACAAGTGTGAATGTAATTCCTTCTGCACATGCATATAATCATACTGGTGCAAATGATATTGATAATGCTGTTTCTGAGGTGTGCATGACCAATGCTTTGACAGTACATAGCTGTGTGAGTGTGCCTGCGGATAAACCTGCAAATAGGGAAACTATAAGCAGTATGCCTACGCTGCATATTAATAAACACAACCATGCATTAGGGAGCACACCACAATTAATGCCAAACAGTACATCCAATTCAGCTAATGAATCCCACACAGGGCATGTTGCTGGTCGATCTGGTCATTCTATGTCAGGAACTGCAAATCCTCCCATTCCCCGTGTTCGCAGTACTCGCAAATTGTTTTCATTATTGCAGGGCATTATTCAGCCAGAGGAATCCTACCCAGTCATGGTTACAGCACCTAAGATGTCTGCAGCACCTAGAACTTCAGCCCATATGTCTTCCCCTGCGGCTCATACTTCCCAGGTTCCAGAAGCTTCTCCATTTCGGACGGCTTCAGAGTTAGCAAGGCAGGAACCCTCTGCTACGGCTACTGGTGAGTCACATGCTTTACACATGATAGAACAGACTCAGTTGATGCCTCACTGTCTGACTCTGACTCAGATAGTGACACTTCTTTAGGGTTAAGGGGCAAGGGTCAAAAAAGTATGTTTAGCATGGTTAAGAAAATGTGGCATGAGTTTCAGTCAGGAGCCTATAAGCAGTCAGCCCCTGTTCCGTCCTCGGTAACAACAGTAGTCACTCAGTTAACCCCTGCTACTAACATACGCCTAGATTACGAGTTTTGCGGTAACAGGGGTGCGGTGCTAACGAGCAGTTTATGTTCACCGCTCACTTACAGACAGCGCTGGTATTATGGGTTTTTACAAACCCGGCGTTAACCGCAAAAAAGTAAGCGTACAGCAACATTTTGCTCCACATCTCTCCTCAATACCAGCGCTGCTTACGTTAGCGGTGAGCTGGTAAAACATACTCGTGTACAATTTCCCCATAGGAGTCAATGGGGGAGAGCCGGCTGAAAAAAAACCCGAACACCTGCAAAAAAAGCAGCGTTTAGCTTCTAACGCAGCCCCATTGATTCCTATGGGGAAATAAAAGTTATGTCTACACCTAACACCCTAACATGAACCCCGAGTCTAAACACCCCTAATATTACACTTATTAACCCCTAATCTGCTGCCCCCGACATCGCAGACACCTACATTATATTATTAACCCCTAATCTGCCGCTCCGGACACCGCCGCCACCTACATTATATTTATTAACCCATAATCTGCCGCCCCCAATGTCGCTGCAACCTAACTACATTTATTAACCCCTAATCTGCCGCCCCCAACCTCGCCACCACTATAATAAAGTTATTAACCCCTAAACCTAAATCTAACCCTAACCCTAACCCCCCTAACTTAAATATAATTTAAATAAAATTACTACAATTAACTAAATAATTCCTATTTAAAACTAAATGCTTACCTATAAAATAAACCCTAAGCTAGCTACAATATAACTAATAGTTACATTGTAGCTAGTTTAGGGTTTATTTTTATTTTACAGGCAACATTGTATTTATTTTAACTAGGTACAATAGTTATTAAATAGTTATTAACTATTTAATAACTACCTAGTTAAAATAAATACAAATTTACCTGTAAAATAAAACCTAACCTAAGTTACAATTACACCTAACACTACACTACAATTAAATTAATTACCTAAATTAAATACAATTAATTACAATTAAATAAAATTATCTAAAGTACAAAAAAAACAAACACTAAATTACAGAAAATAATAAACAAATTATAAGATTTTTAAACTAATTACACCTAATCTAATCCCCCTAACAAAATAAAAAAGCCCCCCAAAATAAAAAAAAGCCTTACCCTACACTAAATTACAAATAGCCCTTAAAAGGGCCTTTTGCAGGGCATTGCCCCAAAGTAATCAGCTCTTTTACCTGAAAAATAAATTACAATTCCCCCCCCCCAACATTAAAACCCACCACCCACACAACCAACCCTACTCTAAAACCCACTCAATCCCCCGTTAAAAAAAAGTAACACTAACCCCCTGAAGATCACCTTACCGGGAGACGTCTTCACCCAACCGGGCCGAAGTCCTCAAAGAATCCGGGAGAAGTCTTCATCCAAGCCGGCGAAGTGGTCCTCCAGACGGGCAGAAGTCTTCATCCATCCGGCGTGGAGCGGGTCCATCTTCACGACATCCGACGCGGGGCATCCTCTTCTTCCGACGGCTAAACACAGAAGGAAGGTTCCTTTAAATGATGTCATCCAAGATGGCCTCCCTTCAATTCCGATTGGCTGATAGAATTCTATCGGCCAATCGGAATTAAGGTAGAAAAAATCCTATTGGCTGATGCAATAAGCCAATAGGATTGAGCTGGCATTCTATTGGCTGTTCCAATCAGCCAATGTAATGCGAGCTGATTGGAACAGCCAATTGAATGCCAGCTCAATCCTAGTGACTGATTGGATCAGCCAATAGGATTGAACTTCAATTCAATTGGCTGATTGCATCAGCCAATAGGATTTTTTCTACCTTAATTACGATTGGCTGATAGAATTCTATCAGCCAATCAGAATTGAAGGGACGCCATCTTGGATGACGTCATTTAAAGGAACCTTCATTTTGTGTTTAGCCGTCGGATAAAGAAGAGGATGCTCCGCGTCAGATGTCTTGAAGATGGACCCGCTCCGCGTCGGATGGATGAAGATAGAAGATGCCGCCTGGATGAAGACTTCTGCCTGTCTGGAGGACCACTTTGTCTGGCTTGGATGAAGACTTCTCCCGGCTTCGTTGAGGACTTTGGCCCGGTTGGGTGAAGACGTCTCCCGGTACGGTGATCTTCAAGGGGTTAGTGTTAGTTTTTTTTAAACTGCAGAGAAAAGAGAACAAATCCAGACAGGGAGCCAGTGCAGTTACAGTGTATTAGCAAGGTGGTAGATGACAGGAACAACTCAAACCATCTTCGGTTTTTTTAAGGGGTGATTGGGTGGTTTTTAGAGTAGGGCTGGTTGTGTGGTTGTGTGGGTGGTGGGTTTTAATGTTGGGGGGTGATTTGTACTTTTTTTTTACAGGTAAAAGAGCTGATTACTTTGGGGCAATGCCCCGCAAAAGGCCCTTTTAAGGGCTATTTGTAATTTAGTGTACGGTAGGGCTTTTTTTATTTTGGGGGGGCTTTTTTATTTTGTTAGGGGTATTAGATTAGGTGTAATTAGTTAAAAATTCTTGTAATTTGTTTATGATTTTCTGTAATTTAGTGGTTTTTTTATTTGTACTTTAGATAATTTTATTTAATTTATGGAATTAATTTCATTATAGTGTAGTGTTAGGTGTAATTGTAACTTAGGTTAGGTTTTATTTTACAGGTACTTTTGTATTTATTTTAGCTAGGTGGTTATTAAATAGTTAATAACTATTTAATAACTATTCTACCTAGTTAAAATAAATACAAACTTGCCTGTGAAATAAAAATAAACCCTAAGCTAGATACAATGTAACTATTAGTTATATTGTAGCTAGCTTAGGGTTTATTTTATAGGTAAGTATTTAGGTTAAAATAGGAATAATTTAGTTAATGATAGTTATTTTATTTAGATTTATTTAAATTATATTTAAGTTATGGGGTGTTAGGGTTAGGGTTAGACTTAGGTTTAGGGGTTAATAACTTTAGTATAGTGGCGGCAACGTTGGGGACGGCAGATTAGGGGATAATAAATGTAGGTAGGTGGCGGCGATGTTAGGGACGGCAGATTAGGTGTTAATAATATTTAACTAATGTTTGCGAGGCAGGAGTGCGGTGGTTTAGGGGTTAATATATTTATTATAGTGGCAGCGATGTCCGGTTCGGCAGATTAGGGGCTAAAAATTTTTTAATTTTGTGTTTGCGATGTGGGGGGGGGGGCTCGGTTTAGCAGTTAATAGGTAGTTTATGGGTGTTAGTGTACTTTTTAGCACTTTAGTTAAGAGTTTTATGCTACGGCGTTGTAGTGTAAAACTCTTAACTACAGGTGGCCCTCGGTTTACGCCGGTTCAATTTGCGCCGTTTCAGAATAACATCCTTTTTTTCAGTCATGTGACTGCTATTGAAAAGCTTTTGGAAAGCAATGCACTAATTATAATAGCCAGTAGGTGGAGCTGTCCGCTTGTTTTGCAGCAAAGTTATGCAACTTAACAGCCTTAAATTGATTTGTGTACACAGATCAGACCAGATCTATCGAGCAAAATTTAGCAGGCACTTCCCTATTATCTTCCTGTCCAGCTGCTTGAGATGAGGGTGCCTAACTGCCTATTAATCACTGTAGATTGAAATGCATAGAATAGGTGCAGACCCAATATTATCTAACATGCTAACAATGCAGAGAACTGATTGCAGAAAAATGCAAGTAAAAAAAAGTTTTTGTTCATTAAACTAAATTTGATGATGATGCAGTCTGTTGTGTGATTATTTTATTAGGTGATGTTTAGCAAATGTTTTTGTTCAATAAACTTAGTTTGATGATGATACATTCTATATTATTAGGTTTATAATGCTGTTTAGCATTTAAAGTCTTCATTTCAAAGCTTTAAAAATAATGTATTAGGTGTTACTTATGACAATTTTGAGAGGGGCCTGGAACCAAACTCCCTCACTTCCCATTGACTTACATTATAAACTGGGTTTCAATTTAGAATGGTTTCGATTTACAACCATTCCTCCTGGAACCTAACCGCGGCCTAAACTGAGGGCTACCTGTACTGACTTTTAAATGCGGTACCAGGCTTGACAGGAGAGGGTCTACCACTCAATTTTGGTCAGACTCGTAATACCGGCGCTATGCAAGTCACATTTAAAATATAGGATACGCAATTGACGTAAGTGGATTTGCGGTATTTCCGAGTCTGGCCAAAAAAGTGAGCGGTACACCTGTACCTGCAAGACTCGTAATACCAGCAGGCATTAAAAAGCAGCTTTGGGACCGACCAACGCTGCTTTTTAACCCTAACGCAAGACTCGTAATCTAGCTGATAGTTGAGCGCCCATCTATTAGTGCTATCCCTGAGTGCAAAGTAGCCTTGCATGGGGATACTATTCCCACATACATCCTGTCACTTCATGCTCATTTGAAGCCTAAAACTATTAAAAAAATACAGCAAGGAAAATATGTCAATATATTCGAATTATCTCCCGAAGCTTATAAACAAATAGAAAAAAGTTCTGATGGCACATGTCCCAAAAGGTTTAAACGCCCTGAGACATTCGAAGAATTGCTTATTTGCTTTAGGGTGTTCGCGTCTTGTTATCTAGAGACGTATCCCAGCCAGAACTATGCAGTATTGAATTACACAGATTCTATTCACTGGATCCAGAGGAAGTTCAGTGATGGGGCTTGGAGGGATTACGACTCAGAATTTAGGCGTAAAATGGCTGGTAATCCAGTCCTTACATTTGACTGCACAGACACTCATCTGTGGCAATGCCTGGGCCCTCAAAGTTCTCCCTCCTCCTCCAACACTGCCCCCTCTCAGTCCTTTCATAACCAAAAAGGTAAGCATAGAAGTGCCTCATGCTGGGCATTCCAAGAGAACAGGTGTGATAATGGAGGTGTCTGTGGTGTGATTGCAGGAAAAAGGATAGTACAAATAATAGGCCCCAAGTAAGAAACACTCCTAATCTGAAAGGCACCCTCTCCAGTGACGGTGCATGCCCTTGAACTTTGGCTGCGTCATTTCCCTGATCGCCAGGCTGCTAATTTGCTATTGGATAGTTTTTCACATGGTTTTCTGAACCCTGTATCTTCAGGTTCAGCTTATCACCGTAACCTGTGTTCGGTGTACCAATACCCTCATATAGTCAAAGGAAAATTGGAAAAATAATTGACCCTGGGATGCATGATTGGCCCCATTCCCCATCCTCCATTTGAAAACTTGATTGTATCACCTTTAGGAGTAGTCCCTAAGAAAGATCCAGGGAAATTTTGTCTGACACAGCATCCCTCCTATCCCAAAGGGAGTTCAGTGAACGCTGCCATCGATCCTGAGCTTAGCTTTGTGCACTATCAATCGTTTGACAGCGCGCTGGAGCTAGTTAAGGGAGCTGAGAGAGGTGCTTTGTTGGCGAAATTAGATATTGAGTCCGCTTTTCGCTTGTTACCCCTACATCCTTCTGCTTTTCCACTTATGGGATGTAAGTGTGATGGTGGTTTCTATGTGGATTGCTGCCTTCCTATGGGTTGTGCCATTTCTTGTGCACTGTTCGAGAAGTTCAGCATATTTCTCCATTGGGCAGTAGCCCGTATGGTTGGCAAAGATCCCGTAGCACACTACTTAGATGATTTCTTGATAGTGGGTTAGAGGGGGTTGGATGACTGTCTAGGTGTGATGAATGCAATGCGCAGGCTCATGTTCCAGTTACGGAAGACAAATCACAAGGTCCCTGCACCTGCTTAAGATTTTTGGGAATAGATATTGATACTGAAAACATGATATGCAGGCTCCTCTTAGATAATGTGCAGGGTATGCTGGGGGCAGTTCAATCAGCTGTTTCCTCTAAATGCATTACCTTAAAGCAATTATAGTCCCTCCTTGGCCTTCTTAACTTTGCCTGCAGAGTCATTTCCATGGGGAGGGTCTTTAACCGCAGGTTGGAGAGTAAACTTTGTGGAAAAGTTAACCCATCAAACAAATTATACATTTCAAGGGGCATGATAGCTGACCTAAAAGTTTGGGAGTCTTTCTTAATGCAATTCAATGGCATTCGCTTTTGGCACTCTGATCCTATCTCTAGCCAGCTTTTACACCTTTTTACGGACGCTGCAGGGTCCCGGGGTTATGGTGCATATTTTCAGGGGCGTGGAGTGCAGGCCCTTGGCCAGCGGATTGGAAGATTAGAGGGTTAACTCGCAATCTCACGCTTCTTGAACTTTTTCCTATAGTCCTGGCCATTGAGCTCTGGGGAAAGCAGTTTGCGAAAATAACGGTTGTCTTCTGGACAGATAACCTAAGTGTCATGTATGCTGTCAATGGCTTGTCGGCTACATCGGCTGCAGTGGTTTGCTTGTTACGGCAATTGGTGTTACGCTGTCTAGAACTTAACATTCAGTTTCAGTCTCAGCATGTCCCCGGTGTGAATAATGTAATTGCTGATGCTCTATCGAGGTTTGATTGGGTGACATTTAAGCGCCTTGCGCCCCATGCTGCTAGAGTGGGCTTACCCTGTCCCGGTTTCCTTTGGCAGCTTCTAAACCCTGGATATCCCTGCTCCCTTTAGTATGTGCCTCACTAGCCCCATCCACTTGGCACTCTTACGTGAGGTTGTGGAAGGAATAGGACATATTTTGTCGGGACAGGAAGGTGGAATGGGCTGAGGCATCGCAAGTCAACTTATACGGTTGGCTGCTGAGTTTGTGGAATGATGGGGCACGTCAAGGTGCCATTCATTCTCGCCTAGCGGCTCTGACCTTTTTCTACCGCACGCTTTCCCTACCCTATCCCACTAACTTTTTCTTTGTTCATCAAGTAGTAAAGGGCTGGGGTCGTTCTCAACCGCAGCAGAAAGATGTTAGAGAGCCTACCACCTATGGCTGCTTGGAGAAGTTTGTTAACGCTTTAGAAGCTGTATGCTCTTCTCCATATGAACATCTTTTGTTTCACACAGATTTCATACTGGCATATTCCGCAGCTCTCCATATAGGTGAGCTGGTGTCCCCGTCCAAACAGCATACCAATAAAGGTGTCCAGCTCCAAGCATATTAAATCCTCTCCAGAGTCATTATTGCTTTTCCTCCCCCGGTCTAAAACAGACCAACAAGGTAAAGGTCTTTGACTGACCATTCCTAAGATGCAAGGCTGTTGTTGCCCAGTTCTCTTAGTTAACCAGCTTTTAGGAATTCGCCATAAGGTTTGAGGCTCTTTCCTCATCTATGAGAATGGTACCCTCCCTTTTATCCGAGGCCCTGGTAAGTTGGGGTAAACCTCACATTGTTATCTTGCATTTAGTGGGTAATGATTTAGGTGTCCTCCCTGTTCCACAGCTTATAAAAATTATGCAGGCAGATATTAGCTGGATAAGGACCCGTATTCCCAATGTCATTCTGGGCTGGTCTAATGTCATCCCGAGGCTAGAATGGAGGCACATGTCATCCTACAGTGCAGCGTACAGGGTTAGGAAAAATATGAATTCCACCATAAGCAGGACCGTCACAGAACAGGGAGGTTTTGTGGTCAGACAAGATGCCTTAACGGCCGACAAGTGAGAGTATTATAGGAGAGATAGGGTTCATTTACAAAATGTGGCCTTAGATATATTTATTCAAGATATTCAAAGGTCTCTTGCACCCTTCTTGTAAGTCAGGTCATGGTTTTATGGTGGCAGCAAGATTATCATCTGAGATGCTATCTTGTGGCGGGAGGTAGCGGCCCTGTTGCGTGGAGAGGGTGAACGGGGGGGGGAGTGATGACCAATCTAAAGATGGGAGGGGCGGATAGCCTCAGGTTAACATGAGGTGCCCCTCCTTACCCTCATGGGTGGGTCACGCGATCTCAGCAACCCCTTAGTAGCATATCCTTTGAGCAGAGGGGACCCCCCTCTGCTGCAGTTTCCATTTTGGGCTGCTGACTTCCAGAAGCGCTGGGTTAGTTAGCTCTTGCTTGCCGCCATCTTAGCCTACTTGTCGTTTTTTATAGTTATGCTTATTAATGTGTAATAAAATTTTAACCTGTGACGGTTAAAAATTCCCATAAAGAAGTTGTTGTATCTTTATTTATTTATTACAGTTATAAGTTATTAATGAGTTAAGGTTATATATATATATTAATTATTCCCTCTCTGCTGATAACGAGTGGTAAGCCTTTAATCCCTTAGTCAAACCACTTTCCCTGAGCTCCTTGTTTTTAGAGATGAAATTGGTAGATTGTCAAATATGCTGATGACTTGTACACATTGATAAGTTTTTCAGATTTTTTTTTTTTTAGAAATGTCTCCCTCCCTCATCTCTTTAATTAAAGGAAATTAACCCTTATCCTTGCTTTTATCTTAGTCATGAGAGAATAATACTGCAAGAGTACAAATAGATTGATGGGCTATATATGATATACACAGTAGGGCACTTCAAATGTTATTAGAAGCATTTTTGAAACTTGTTTTTGCAAATAAATCTGCTTCTATTAAAAATGACCATTGCTTTAGTGATAACTATTATTGTATAATTCTAATGAAATGTGCTCTGCATTTCAGCAATGCTCTTATATAGATAAAACAATTTGGTTTGTTAGAGCATTTTATATGTTAAATAAACTTTCCTTTTCTTAGTAAACTTTTAAATATGTGCTGCTTAAACTGAGGACGTAGCATATGAAACAGTCATATGTACGTATTTATGTTCCAGTCTCAGGCCATATTTTCATCTGGAACAGCATGGGAGGTTGTTATCAGAGTGCAAAAGCAGCTGCTGCTTAACCTCTCCACCACCTTAAAGGGACACTATACCCAAACATTTTCTTTCATGATTAAGGTAGAGAATACAATTTTAAACAAAATTCCAATTTACTTCTATTACCTAATTTGCTTCATTCTTTAGATATACTTTAATGAAGAAATAGTAATGCACACAGTGAACCAATCACAGGAGGCATCTATGTGCAGCTACCAATCAGCAGCTACTAAGCATATCTAGATATGCTTTCCAGCAAAGAATATCAAGAGAATGAAGCAAAATAGATAATAGAAGTAAATTAGAAAGTTGTTTAAAATTGTATGCTCTTTCTAAATCATGAAAGAAAAAATGTGGGTTTCATGTCCCTTTAAGTGTGACTGAGTGAAATCATCCTGATCAGATCAGGTGATTGACA